>NW_016824749.1:2475100-2493567 GCF_001698545.2 Rhinopithecus bieti | reverse complement strand
AAAAAAAAAAAAAAAAAAAAGAAAAGAAAAAAAAAAAGAAAAGAAAAGAAGAAGCCATAAATAATTTCAATGTACTTATTTAAAATTGTATTAAGTAGTCATCATGAATTTCTTAGATGTTTGAGAGCAAACTGTTCATAAGTTGCCTGAGGGTAAGAAACTAGCAGTACAGAAGAGAAGATAGAAATCTGAATGCAAAAAAATAAATAAAAAGAAATAAAAGAAATCTGAATGCACGCCGGCAACAGAGCGTGATGAGTTCAATTACAGAATTCTCTACCAGATACAGTAGACTCGTTAGCTTTGCCTTAACTACTTAAGGTCACCAAAGCAGACGTTTAAGTTGGACATAGAAGAAAGGGTGTCAGGGAGGGCAGGGAGAGGGTAAGACAATGGGGGTGGGACACTTTTTAGGAGTAAATGGCCTGTCCAAAGCACAGAAATATGGAAGACCTTGATAGATTTTGGACAGTGTAATGAGAACAAACTGAGCGGCAAGAGGACTGTGAGATGAGACTGTGGGGCTGGTGGAATCCATATAGAAAGACTGGTGATGGAGGTCCCTGGAAGACCGATTTTCTGTATAAGCCATGGGGAAGTGTATCCGTCAGGGTTTTTTGTTGGTTTGTTTGTTTGTTTTTTTGTTTTTTGACAGAGTCTTGCTCATCACCTAGGCTGGAGTGCAATAGCACGATCTCGGCTCACTGCAACCTCTGCCTCCCAGGTTCAGTGGATTCTCCTGTCTCAGTCTCCTGAGTAGCGGGGACTATAGGTGCACACCATCACGCTCAGCTAATTTTTGTAGTTTTAGTAGAGACGGTTTTCACCATGTTGGCCAGGATGGTCTTGATCTCCTGACCTTGTGATCCGCCTGCCTCGGCCTCCCAAAGTGCTGGGATTACAGGCATGAGCCACCCCACCTGGCCCAGTCAGTGTTTTCTGCAAGAATCACAAACAATTCCAGTCATTCTGAGTGGAAAGACGTATAACACAAAAAGTAAGATATTTTCAGGATCTGTAGAAGGTCTAAGGAGTAGGTCTGAGATCAGCCTCTTGGAATTGCATTATACTTCAAACAACACAGACTAGAGTAATAGAGCTATTCTCTCTGAGGTCACCACACTGGAACTATGCTGGAAATAAGGGGTTAAAATTGACATCTCTGCCAGCACCGCCTCTAGATATTCTGGAGTCTGTATAACAGATGCTGGCTGGCTGCTGGAGGCCACCTCACCAGAACTATGCTGGAAATAAGGGGTTAAAACTGGCATCTCTGCCACCAGTGCCTCTCAATATTCTGAAGTCTGTATAACGGACACTGGCTGGCTGCTGGAGGAACATTATATTTCCATGGACTTTCTTATCAGCAGCACCCTCCAAAACTTTCACACAGACAGACTCTGCTCACTCCTGCATTCCAAATATCTCACGGGTTCATCAATACAGAATTCTAGCATCAAAAGAATCTGGGAAATATAACTGAACTTTCCAATCTTCCCAAAGAGAGCAAAGATGCAAGGGAGACTGAGTGAACCAACACAAAGAATCCAGCAGAAACACCATTAACGATGCTATGCAAAAAACAATTGTATATTTGAAATCTTCTAGTATTTCTTATCTGTCAATATAGAAATATGGATGTCATAGAAAAGGCATAAATTAAAATAGAAGTTTTGCATATGTATTTCTAACCTGAGTTCTTATTTATAATATGGGAATTGGTTTCTAGGACAAGGAAGAAAAGAGAAATTGCTCTTTTATTTAACTGGAAAAGTTTATGAAAGGCAGGAGATTCTGAGAGCTCTTCATAAAGGGAAAGGAAGCCTCTTCGCAAGCAAAGAATAATGATTTGCTTCAGCTCTAGAGAAATGTATGAAGGACAAGAGGAAAAGAGTTGAGATTCAGAATAAGAGTGTGATTCTGTTACCTGAAGAGGCAACAGAGCAGAAGGAAATTGGACAATCTGTGGTGGGTGAACGCCACAGTTTGCAGAAGCTGGTGTTCTTGTCTATGAAGGTGACGTTATTTAAAGTAGTTCATCAGGGGAAGACAAAGGGTACCTCCCAGGTCCTTGGGAACTGGAGTGTGAAAATAGTGTCAACACTGTTTATCCAAATAATGTGTCAGCTGGAGGGGAATGGTCAACCTGGAAAAGCAGAAGTAAAGTTGGTGGGAGTTCAGCACCATCTGAGCAGAAGTGAAGCCAGAGGCCTCCTTAGAGCAGAATTATTTTGGTGCAGCAGAACTGTTGGAATCAGCTTACCCAACACCTTGATGACATTCACACTCATCACTTTTCTTCTCTTGCTCTAAAAAGTGAATACACAGTCAGTGACATAGTGTTTGACCTTTCAAGTACCTGAACATCAGGAAGCACATGTTGTGGGTGGGGTGAGAAGGAGACAAGCCCTATTGTATATATGCGTGTTTAAATTATCGTCTGTACGTACCTTTCATGATGCCAGTGCCAAAAGATCTTTCATCTACAGCTACATAATGTTCAAATGTACAGAAAAAGGAAGCTGAGATCGAGATACTGGAGTGTGATGAATGAAACCCAGAGATAGATGTCCTAAACATAGCCCAGTCTGCATCTCCCACATGAAGGAACCCAAGGAATGGGGAGAAATACTGTGATACTCCTTAAATCATAGTTAGGTAAATTATTCCACCACCTGCTACCTAAGTAGCATTTACCCATACCTTTCATAGGAAAGAGAGTCTGCCAACTATCTATGGGAATAGAAAGTGAGGCAGGTGGAGGAATCTTGTCAGTGTTAGGTTCCTTGTGCAATGACAAAAACACATCTATATGTGAAGAAAACTACTTTATCCCAAATACTCCATGCAACTTTGTTTTCCTTTTGTCTTATTAGTCACGTTTCCATATATCCGCACGTGAGGGACATGAGATGGGTGGGTTTCCACAAGGATCAGCTGGAGGAGTTTCACATCCGTCTGGCGAACCCACCTGAAGATAAGCCTCGTGTCTTCCAGGTAACTGCATTGCTGTACAGAGGCAATGCCGAATTATTTTATTTCCTCCCATCAACCTCTCTCTGAATATTTGCAGATACAGGTTAAATGTCTCTTAACCAAAATGCTTGGAACCAGAAATGTTTTGAATTTTTTCAGATTTTGGAATATTTGCACACAAATATGGAGACCTCTTAGGGATAGGACCCAAGACTCAATGCAAAATTCAGTAATGTTTCACACGTATCTCATATGCATAGCCTGAAAGGAATTTTATAAAATATTTTAAATTATTTTGTGCATAAAGCAAAGTTTTGACTGTACGTTGACTGGGATCCATGACATGAAACCAGGTGTGGAACTGTCCACTTGTGTTATCATGTTGGTGCTCAAAAATTTCGTATCTTGGAGCACTTCACATTTCAGATTTTTGGATTAGGAATGCTAAACCTATATTACCCTGTGTCATGGGTTCCTAACACAGTCCATTTACTCTTTATTTATTTATTTATTTATTTTTTAAATGTTTACTGAATTCACACTATGAGCAAGACATTGTTTGGTACAAATGGCCAAATTTGGTAAAAAACAAAAAACAAAACAAACAAAAAACATGCTTTTATGTCTAAGAAAAATAAAGGAAGAATAAAATGGATCTTAGATGAGGAGGATGATGAATGACAAATGTCACAATGAATATATAGAAGGTACTGTCACTTCACCTAGGAAACTGAGGAAGCTTCCTTAGCTTTGGAGTCATAAAGGATGACTAACATTTACACAGGCATAGGTATGAGTCTCAGTAGAAAGCCAAGAAGAGAGGAGCCTGTTGTGGAAAGCAGTGAATTACGTATTTGGCTAGTGTGTAGGAGGCAGGAAAAGTAAACCTGAAACCTTTGGGGATGTTTGCAGGTAGCTGTATTTATTGCTGTTTGGTGCCCAGAGTATATGACTGTGTGGCATCATTTAATAATGCTTTAGTGGAATATTTCAAAGTAGCCCCACATAAAATTATCATTCAACATAAGCCAGTCAATCCTACCTAGTTTGAGAGGCATTTCCAAACTAGACTCCTGGGCCTATTTGCCATATTGCTACATTGTGCTGAGGCTAGGATCTGGGCCAATGTGAATTTAGCTTTCTTTAAACCACAGTTATTATATCTTTGCATAGTGTGTGTTGCATCCTGGGCTGAAACTAAGCCTTGGAGGGAGCCTAAAAGAAAGTGAAGAATAGCGAGGTCTCTAAATTCAGACTGCCTACATTTCAGTTCTGGCTGGAGACTCCAGAATAAGTCACTAACTTTATGCAAATGTCACCTGTAAAAAGAGGACAATAACAGCACCTATCTCATGGAGTCATTATTAGAATCACTGAAGTGAGAGCTCAATAGATATTACCTGTGATGATGGCATTTGAGATGCTCATGGTATTAGTCTGTTCTCAACATTGCTATAAAGACATACCAGAGACTGGGTAATTTATAAAGAAAAGAGGTTTAATCAGCTCATGGTTCTGCAGGCTGTGCAGGTTTCTGTTTCTGAGGAGGCCTCAGGAAACTTAGAATCATGGCGGAAGGTCAAAGGGAAGCAAGCCCATCTTTATATGGTCGGCAGGAAGTGTGGGGAAGGTGCTACACACTTTTAAACAAGCAGATATAGGAAAATTCTATCACAAGAACAACAAGGGGGAGGTCCACCCCCATGTTTCAATCACCTCCCACTGGACCCCTCCTGCAACACTGGGAATTACAATTCGATATGAGATTTGGATGGGAACACAGAGCCAGACCGTATCATGGTGTAAGGTGCTGATAGTTTGGCTGACATTTCAAACAAATCTGGCTCAGGCCTAGGGTTTGCAGAGTCACATGGGCCTACCTGGGAAATTACAATAGTGGAGCAAACCTTCTAAATACATTTCACTTCCAGAAGCTGCACTTAGATGAAATGCTGTCTCCTGAAGCTCTGAAAGTCCCTTTTCTGTGTTGCTCAAGGAAGCTCTAAAGACAGGTTGGTTCAGTGCTACTCCAGATAGCTCTAAAGAAGACAAGTTTGGAACAATGACCCATAAAATGTCCATACATGTTAGGATACTAATGAAGAGCAATACTAGTCCAAAGTGCAGTGGTCAGAGTGTGAGTGTGTTTGTTTTATTTTAGAACCTCTATATAGCATTTTCTTTGCTTATACAATAGCAGATGTCTCTGGTATTCTTTAAATTGAACTTCTAAACCTTCTTTGACAACATACCACATATCCATTTACACTACACACTAAAAGTAAGTGGGTGCATCCTTAATTTTAAATCAGTTGCATAGATTTCACTGTATAGATATAATTAGTAGTTTTCCTGTTTATTGGCATCTCAGTTATTTCCAGGCTTCTACTGGCAATATTATCATGAATAAATTGTATATATGTTAAAAAACAATAAGCTTGTTCTTAGTCCTTGCTGAAAAAATTCTGTGTTCACTTATATAAGTAGGATGTGAGACTCAGACAAACAAGGTCTAGGTAGTTCATACTTCATTCTTTTGCAACACTTTTGAAAAGGCTTGGAATGTTCTGGTTATAGATGAAAGATGTCGTCATTTGCTATTTCTGTTCATCTCCAAGTGAAGTTCTAATGAAACCATGTGTGGAAGAAATAAATCATTGGAAGGTCAAGAAGCATCAAAAAAAAGTTTGAACAAGTTCCTGATACTGTTGCTGAGTGTTAAATACTCTCAACTTATCATTTGCTCTTCTCGCTGCAGTTTTACACAAGGAAGACAAGTGGGAGCAATTAAATCTTGCACCACTCCTCTTGAATTCAAGACTGAGCCATTTGGATGGAAGAAAATTGGGGTATAGGAGCAAAGACCCTCACTGACTATGTTCTTTTTCCATTAATTAGAAGGAAATTTAAGAAAATCCCTTTGGTCGTTTTCTACCTGTCATGTTAAACAACTGTAAATATTTTCTTTCAATTCTTATAAAATTGAGAATTATGGGATACAGTAGCAGACTTGGTAAATTTTAAACTGAAAAATGTATCAGCGTTTATTACATGGACAAAGTAATAAAAATTGCTTCATCTAAGTTGCCAAGAAACCACACATGATGGAGTCCAAGGACGTCCAGAATCCCCACGGTCTACGCGGTAGCTCACACACTTAACTCTTTTTGGAAAATATGGACATACAATATGCTGATGGGCTTCCCATTCATTTTAAGTGTCTTTAGTGTGAGTCTCTCTTCTCTATGATTTCTTGATAAGTTCCTCATGATGAAAATTCTTTTGTCTTTATATACTTTGTTAGTTCTGATTCTTGTCCTTGGGAATCAAAGACTATTAGGGTTAGAGGTGCAATATCATTCAGTCATTCAGGCAAGCCTTGCATTTTAAAGATGAAGAAGATAATCTCTGAGCACAAGAAAAGACAGTGGAATTCTGTACTTTCATCATTATTTCACTCTTTTGCTCGCAAACTCCTTGAGGTTAGGAATTTGTTTTACTCATCAATAAATCCACAGTAACACAATGTGGAGAATGCAGCTGGTGCACAAACAATATTGAAAGATTGTAGATATCTCTGCTCAAAGTCACACAGCTGCCGGAACCAGTGGCTCACTGGGATGAGCCTTGTGTCTACTGATCACTTGTTAAGGATGTTGTCTCTGAATTCTTCCTCCAAGGGTTTTTTTTTCTCCCTTTGGAATGAAGAATAAATATCTATTGTTTTGCTTATCATGTAAAAAGTTATATATGTTTCTACAAATACTAGCCAAAGCATCCTACTTTAAAACTTCTCTTTAAAATTCTGGAGAGTGTCACCTTGACAGTAGGCACAGAATCTTCCAACTGCAATAGATAATTAACAGAATTTTTAAAACTCAGTGACAAAAAATAAACCCCACTCCTAGTAATTAAACAAACAAAATGAAACAATGCCATAAATTTCAGAAGAGCAGGGGAATTAGAGGAGAAAATGACAACAATTTTAAAAAAGAAAGGCAAGATAAGAAGAAGAAGATTGAGGCTTAGCTCTGGGAATCTCCTAACCTAGTCTCCACTCTTTGACAGGTGATACTGAGGATATCAACAGAATTAAGAGGAACATCCAAGACTTTACACTAAATTAGTATTCAAGTTGAAGATGAATTATCACCAGGGGAATAGAGTCATTCATGGTAGAGGATATTCAACAAAATCTCAGAAAAGAGGAAAAAACAGATTCAGTAAAGATCTACCCTTAGTTTAGCTTTCCCCTTCTTACCTGTGCCTTTCATAGCCTCAGTATATAGAAATCTATGGCTCAGAAGAAAAGGTAAACAGGTCTAGATAAGAAGATAAGAGTGTTTGGGTTTCCAGTTTCATCTCAGACATGTAAATAGCCTGGAAGTCATTATTCCTGTTTTTACAACAATAAAACACAGAATAAGCTGAAAATAAATGACTTCTTTGACACGTCATAAAATTGAGGTTGCATGGTGAAACTCCACCCCCAAATCTAGAAGACAGGTAAATACAGAAACCCATAGTCAAGATCAGTTTACCCAGAGTGGAAAGCCCTGAAGCCATGACCAGCATGCACATTGAGAGGTGACTGGGCATATAGCTGGAGGCTGAGTGTGCACTGCATGAGACTGAGAAGCTCTCACAACTCATAGTCTCAGGGCTGCCCCTGCCACGCTTTTGTAATTAGACTTCCAAGAAAACTCTCTCTCCTCTCCCTTCCCAACCTAGGTTCTCAGAGTAAAAGGAAAGAAAAATCCTCTCATGTTTCTGACGGGGGAGAGGAAAAGTATGTATTTTGAAATACATCCAAAGCATTCTCTGTAACAACACCTACTCAGTAGGGAAAAACTTGACCATATCCTTATCTGACTTGCGAAAAGGGCAACTAAGCAACTCCAGCTACTCTAGCCTTCTTGTCTCTTCTAAAGGAAGGTTGGGTGAAAAGCTAAGAAATATTTTAGTCAGAAACCAGGGAACAGGTGACTGAGAGACTAAGATGTAATGATAGAGTGTAGAATGCTTCTGTGGTCTGGAACCTTCTCACCACCTCAGCAGGGCTTCCATGTAATAACAGTGTGCTATAACTGAAAAAGAGGCAAGATGCAGACTCCACGTAAGGACGGAAGTGGGGTCTAAAGAAGCCCAAAGACATCAGGAGAGACAAAAAGAAAAACACTAGACGCATTTGAAGCCTCTGGCACCTGAAGCTACAGTAAACATCAAGCACAGCAGAATTCCTAGGCAGAACAACATAAAGCTTCCCAATGAAGGCCTACTTACCTCAGTGTCAATTCTCCAATGCATCATGTCCAGCTTTTCACAAAAAATTATATGACATGTTAAAAAGGCAGGAAAAAAACACATCCTGAAAAGACAAAGCAAATGTAAGAACTAGACTCAGATATAACACACACCGTGGAATTGTCAAACGGGAAATTAACTGTGATTAACATGTTAAGGGTTCTAATAAAAAATGTAGACAAAAAACAAATGGGAAGTGTAAACAGAGAGATGGAACTGCTGTGAAAAATCACCTGTTAGAAATAAAAAATTATGCAATAAAGATAAAGAATTCTTTTGATGAGATTATCAATAAACTAGATTTGGCCCAAGAAAAATCAACGAGCTTGAAGATTTGTCAATAGAAACTCTTCAAGTTGAAATACAAACAGAAAAGATTTTTTTAAAAGGACAAAATTGTGAAACAATTTCAAATGTATAACATGCATAGTTGGAATATCAGAAATAGAAGCAGGAGAAAACAGAATAGAAGAAATATATGAAGTAATAGTGGCTGAGAATTTCCCAAAGTAATGACAGAAACAACAAGCCACAAAGCCAAGAATCTCAGAAAATACTGAGGGGAATAAATATATATTTAAAATTCTACTGGACATACTATATTCACAGTATACAAAATAAATCACAAAATCAAAAATGAAAAAAGCCAGAGAATGAAACATTAAAAATATTTCAAAATATGTCTAAATTACCCACAGAGGAAAGAATTTCAAAAGAAATTACAAATATTTTGAAGTAAATGAAAATGAAAATACAACTTGTCAAAATTTGTGAGATGCAGCAAAAGCAGAGCTTACAGGAAATTTATAATATTAAGTACATATGTTAAGAAAGACAGAATGTAACATTAATAATTTGAGCTTCCATGTTAGCAAACTAGAAAAAGAATAGTTTAATTCTAAATCAAGTGATGCAAATAAAATTGAGCAGAAATAATGAAACTTAAATTAGAAAACAAAACCCAGAAAATCAGTGACCCAAAACTTGATCTTTGACAAGATCAGCAAAATTCATAAACTTCTGACTAGAATAACTAAGATAATCATGGTAAAAAAAAAAAAAAGAGTATCAATAAGGATTCACCCAGTATATAAATGCAAGTAGAACTTCTGGCTCAAACTGCCAATTGTAATATTTTAAGGTCTCTGACCTTAAAAGTATTTCTTAGCTTTTTCACCCAACCTTCTTTTAAATGAGACAAGAAGGCTAGAGTAGCTGGAGTTGCTTCACTGCCCTTCTCACAAGCCAGATAAGGCTATGGTCAAGGTTTTCCCTTAGGAGTAGGTCTTGTTATAGAGAATGCTTTGGACATATTTCAAAATACATATTTTTCTTCTCCCCTCATTAGAAACATGAGAAGATTTTCTTTCCTTTTTATTCTGAGAACCTAGGTTGGGAAGGGAGAGGAGAGAGAGGTTTTCTTGGAGGTCTAATTACAAAAGTGTGGCAGGGGCAGGAGGGGTGTCCCTGAGACTGAGTTCGGAGAGTTTCTTAGTCTCATGCAGTGCACACTCAGCCTCCAGCAAATTGCCCAGTCACCTCTCAATGTGTATGCTGGTCGTGGCTTCAGGGGTTTCCACTCCAGGTAAACTCATCTTGACTATTATTTTCTGTATTAGAAAGATGAGAAAAGAAAACTATTTGACAATTTTTCAAATATGCCAGAGCAAATTTTTTTGGAGAATAGAAAGAATGGAGTATGCAAAATACACATACTCCTGTCTGGAAGAGTAAATAACCAGGGAAGAGAAGAGGATCCTGCAAGAGTGTGTAATAACTAAAGGAAATAATAAGCATGAAAGTTCAATCAAATAAGTTCTGAAATGTAAAATCCCAATGAAATTAAGAGGAATATTGGAAAGCTATCATAATAAAACAAGGAAGAACAAAACTATTTTTATTAACAAATAAATTGGGATGAAAAGCAAAATGGGCATAGATAAGGCTAAGTGATCAAGTAAAAGGAATGTTATAGATTAGAGAATACAAAATAAAAACACAAATACATCAAATCAGTTAGAGAGTATTTAATAGAGTATTAGGGCAAAAGCAGAGGCATGGAAATGGAAGTGTAATTGGTGGCCCCAAAGTGAAGACAATAACCACACAAACTTCAAAATAAATTCAAAGGTATATTTGAGTAGTTTTCTTTGAAATGATTGAATCTGAAGAACAAAAAATATATCACACTGATTTCTAGGAAAAGCTGATATAGAAACTGATATGCATTCACCTACTTTTTAAAATTTAATATGAAAGAAAAAACTACAGAAACCCAAGCAGAAAATGTAAGCAACTGACAGGGAAATTTTTCTTTTACTGACTTATATTGAAAAATCTTCTAAGTCAATAGCTAGTGTCCCTAGTGAAGGATTTGCAACCTTCCTTTACACAGGCAGCTTCATTAGAGTTCAGACTGAAGGCGGTAGTCAGTCATTCTCAAACACGAAAGAGCTTAGTATTAGGAGACAAAAAAATACTGAAAATCAAGAACCAAAGAAAACAGAAATCATCATAAAAGTCTGATAAATAAGAAACATTCCTATTAAAAAACAGAAGCAGAACTAGATAACCAAGATGATTTGGGTTATAAAACAGCATGCCACCAATTTATAACACTAGTTTAGACCATTCTATATCACAGACTATAAATACAATAATATAAATAATTTTCAAAAGAACTATATTTTAAACATATACAATTTTAAATTTATATTTTAGAAGTATAAATAATAAAATTTAGCAATTAATAAAATAATTTCCTCATCTATCAAATCGCCAGTGAATAAGATCAAATACATTTTTAAAGTGATTCCATTATTATTTTTATAATTTTACATAGAAATGTATAAAATCTTTAATGGCTTATATTTTATAATTATAAAATTTTCAAATGTTTTCCTTTTTTAAAAATTTGGTCATGTATTCATTATTCACTCTGTCAGAATAATACTGAGTTTTAAACTGAAAATAGCATGTATAGTAAACATCTAACAATTGATGATTTTCAGCTATAACACACAACTACAAAACCTCAGTTGCAAAGAACAAAAAAGACCTAAGCTTAAGGGTCTGTGGGTTCAGCTGATACAGTACAGGTTCAGCTCAGCTGAGCTCAGCGGCTCACCCTGCTGGCAGCTGTGAATTGCCTAAGAGCTCTGCTGATTTCTGCTGGGCTTCCTTATGTCTAGGGGCTGGCTTACTGCTCTGATATAGAATGGTCTCAACCAGTATAACGGGCAACTCCATTCTATCCCATGTGTCTCATTCTTCAGCAGCCCAGTCCAGCCTATTCTTGTGGTGACTGCAGACGGCAAAGAGCAAGCCAGCCTTTCAAGTAAACACTTTCCAAGTTTTCTGTGTGTCATGTTTGCTTATATTCAATTGGCTGCAGCAAATCACAAGGCTGAGGTCATAGTCAGAGGGTAGGTCATACCAGTATTACATGGTGAAAGGGCTTAAATATAGGGAAAGATAAAGAATGGAAACCAGCGCCAGGAGCGGTGACTCATGCCTGTATTCCCGGTACTTTGGGAGGCTGAGGTGTGCAGATCACCTGAGATCAGGAGTCCAAGACCAGCCTGGCCAATATGATGAAACCTTGTCTCTACTAAAAATACAAAAAGTTAGCCTGGCATGGTAGAGTGCACCTGTAATCACAGATACTCAGGAGGCTGAGGCATGAGAATTGCTTGTACATAGGGGACAGAGGTTGCAGTGAGCTGAGACCATGTCACTGCACTCCAGCCTGGGCAACAGAGTGAGACTCTGTCTCAAAAAAAAAAAAAGAAAAGAAAAAGAAATAAGCCATTTAAAACTATACATATTTTTTTCTCTCACTGAGTACCTATTCATTTAACAAGCTCCTATCTAGCTACCTATGTATATGCATATTGAGATAAATAAAATGTTCTCAAAAGATTGTCTGAGTAACCTGATATAAGTAATAATTCCTAAACAAATACATTTATATACTGAAGTCACATTAAATCATAATTTGATGTCCAGGCAACCATTATTTAAAGTCAGCTTTGGCCAAGTATGGTTGTTGGGAACAGACTTCCCAAAATCTGGCCATAAACTGGCCCCAAAACTGTCCGTAAACAAAATCTCCACAACACTGTGACATGTCCACAATGGCCCTAATGCCCATGCTGGAAGGTTGTGGGTTTACTGGAATGAGGCCAAGGAACACCTGGCCCGCCCAGGGCGGAAAACCGCTCAAAGGCATTCTTAAGCCACAAACAATAGCATGAGCGACCTGTGCCTTAAGGACGTGCTCCTGCTGCAGTTAACTAGCTCAACCCATCCCTTTATTTCAGCCCATCCCTTTGTTTCCCATAAGGGATACTTTTAGTTAATCTAATATCTGTAGAAACAATGCCAATGACTGGCTTGCTGTTAATAAATATGTGGGTAAATCTCTGTTTGGGGCTCTCAGCCCTGAAGGCTGTGAGACCCCTGATTTCCCACTTCACACCTCTATATTTCTGTGTGTGTGTCTTTAATTCCTCTAGCGCCGCTGCCTTAGGGTCTCCCCAGCTGAGCTGGTCTCAGCACATGGTAGCTCACACCTGTAATCCCAGCACTTTGGGAGGCCGAGGTGGGCAGATCTCTAGGTCAGGAGTTTGAGACCAGCCTGACCAACATGGTGAAACCTCATCTCTACTAAAAATACAAAATTAGCTAGGCATGGTGGCGCATGCCTATAATCCCAGCTACTTGGGAGGCTGAAGCAGAAGAATTGCTTGAATCCGGGAGGTGGAGATGGCAGTGAGCCGAGATCATGCAATTGCACTCCAGCCTGGGCAACCAGATTGAAACTCTGTCTCAAAAAATAAAAAATAAAAATAAATAAAGTCAGTGTTAAATTCAGATTGGAGATACAATTCCAGAATTGTGGCAAGAAGGACTCCACAGACCCATCGGTCTTGCCATAATTGGTGAAAGGTTTGTTTGTTTGTGTTTGTTTTTTGTTTTGTTTTAAATAAGTTTGTTGTTGTTGTTGTTTTTAATTTCAAAAAACAATTTCAATTTTTATGTTAGATTCAGAAGATCCATGTACAGATGTTCTGTATCAGGGATCTCTTGGAAGGACAGAACGAATAGGATATATATATTTATATATATATGTAAAGGGGAGTTTATTAACTATTAACTCACATGATCACAAGGTACCACAATAGGCCATGTGCATGCTGAGGAGCAAGGAGAGCTAATCTGAGTCCCAAACCTGAAGAACTTGGAGTCTGATGTTCGAGGGCAGGAAGATCCAGCATGGGAGAAAGATGTAGGCTGGGAGGCTAAGCCTATCTCATCACTTCATGTTTTTCTGCCTGCTTTATATTCGCTGGTGGCTGATTAGATGGTGCCCACCCAGTTAAGGGTGGGTCTGTCTTCCCCACCCCATTAACTCAGATGTTAATCTCCTTTGGCAACACCCTCACAGACACACCCAGGACCAATATTGCATTCTTCAATCCAATCAAGTTTTAACTCAGTATTAACCATCACATGTACTCTGTGGGTATATTGTGTGATGCTGATGTTTGGGATATCATTGATCCAGTCACCAGGTAGTAAGCATAGTACCCAATGGTTAGTTTATCAGTCCTTGCCACCTCACTTCTCCCCAGTAGTTCTCAGTTTCTATTGTTGCTATCTATCTTTATGCCATGTGTACCCAATGTTTAGTTCCCACTTATAAGTGAGAACATGCGGTATTTGAAAACCAAAGTTTTTGAAAATTGTCCTAAAGATATATAGCAAATGGAGAAACTTTTCTTTCTGAGACAGAGTCTCACTTTGTAGCCCAGGCTGGAGGGCAGCAGTAAGATTTTGGCTCACTGCAACCTTTGCTTCCTGGGTTCAAGTGATTCTCATCCCTCAGTCTCTCGAGTAGCTAGGATTACAGATGCGTGTTGTCACACCCAGCTAATTTTTGTATTTTTTTGTAGAGATGAAGTTTTGCCATGTTAGCCAGGCTGGTCTTGAACTCCTGACCTCAGACGATCTGCCCACCTTGGCCTCCCGAAGTGCTGAGATTACAGGTATGAGCCACTGGGCCCTGCCAAATGAAGAAACATTTATTCAAGAATGTCTGCTAATCTTGGTAGGAATAGCAAGAGTCTGACACTGGGGCCCCAACCTACTCTTATCTTTCTCACTCCCAGCTTTGCATGACAGAAGCTCCACTCTAGGTAGATGTGATTAAAAAGTAATAATAAAAAAAGACAGGGTTTCTCTCTCTTCTACCTTCAAACTCCATAGGAAGAGATATGATATCTTCCTGGGAGAGTCAGAAGCCAGCATTTCTTAACTCCATCTCCCTCCCTACTTTTGGCCCGCTATTGTAGAAGGTAAATTTCAAGCAAGTTTGGCTAAAGGTTTGGGCTACCTTGCCCCACCCAGCCCTTATTCATAAGACAAAAGCTCTACACCAGGTGTGGCAGGCCCAGAATACTGGACCCTAATTGCCCACCTCCCTGATCAGTCATAGGGTGGAGGTTGCATATTGGAGAGACAAGTCAAGAAGACCAACCAGGGGAGTGAGGAGGGCTGCCACCACCAACCGGGAGAGTGAGGAGGGTCTGTGGATGGAAAATTATTAAAAGGAACTTGATTACGGGTACAGGGACTTTTGCTCAACTTGCTTAGCAAGATTCTTTATTGCAACTGTTCTTGGCAAGCCAGAGGAAGGCAGCAGACTAAGTTTGAGGCCTAGCTGGGAAAAGGGCCTAGTTTGGTCAAGGAAGGAGTGCTTGTTAGTTGAGAGTACTATATGGAGACATCAATACTCCACTGAAAAATGAATGAACAATGATGCAGAAGAACAATGAGGAAACAGAACGCTTGAACAACATTGTAAACCAATCACACCTAAGAGAATACTACAGAAATTCCAGCCAACAACAGCAGAATGCTTGTTCTCAAGCACACATGGAACATTTGCTAGGATAGATCATATACTATGCCATAAAATAAGCCTCAATAACTGTAAAAGGTTTGAAACCATACTTTTCTTCTCCAACCATGACTTTTTTTCCCTAATTTTGAAATTAGAAATTAAGAACAGAAAGAAATGACAGAAAACCATAAATATGCATAAATTAACGTGCTTCTAAATAATTAATAGGTCAAGAAAAATCACGAGAGAAATTAATATGACTACTAACATAAATTGAAATAAATACACAACACACCAAAATTTATGATCTACTGCTAAAATCTTGCTTAGAAGAAATTTCTGATTATAAATATATTTTTTAAAAAAAGATCATTAATCAAGAATCTCAATTTTACTGTAAGACATTGGTAGAAGAGCAAATGAAACCAAAAACAAGCAGAATGAAGAGACTAATAAAGACCAGAGAGGAAATGAATGACATGGAGGATAGAGAAACGACAGAGAAAATCCACACAGCCAAAAGTTGGCTTTGAAAGGGTCTTTGAAAAGATCAACAAAATTGAAAAAAAAAAAAAAAAAAAAAAAAAAAAAAAAAACCTTTTAAGCTCACCAAGAAAAAAATAAGAAAGAGCCAAATTATCAAAACCAGGGATAAAAGAGAGGATATTATTACTGACTTTACAAGAAAAGAAAAAGGATTATAAGGAAATACTTTGGATAATGGAGCACCAACAAATTAGGTAGCTTGCATGAAATGGAGAAATTCCTGTAAAGATACATACTACCAAAACTAATGCCATCTGAAAAGACTATACACTGTGTGATTCCAATTACAGCCTGTGCTTCAAAATTCATCCTTACCCCGACCCTAAACCCTGGCAACCACTGATTTGTTTTACTATCTTTATAGTTTTGCCTTTTGCCCTACAGGCGATTGGTTCCAGGAGCCCTGTATATACCACAATCCCAGCATACTTGAGTTTTGCAGTAAGCACTGGAGAACCTGTGCAGTAAGCACTGGAGAATGTGTGTATCTAAAGTCAACCTTCTATATACACAGGTTTCACACCTCATGAATATTGTATTTTCCACCGTGTTTAGTTGAAAAGATACACACATTAGTGGACTTGTGCAGTTCAGACCCATGTTGTTTAAGGATCAACTGTATAAGACATTCAGGAAAAGGCAAAACTAAAGGCAAAACTATATCGTTTTACTATATATAGTAAAAATGATCAGTGGTTGCTAGGAATTGGGGTGGGCATAGGGATGAATTTTGGAGCACAGATAATTCTTCATATGATACTATAATGATGGATACATGTCATTATACATTGGTCCAAACCCATAGAATGTACAACACCAAGAGTGAACCCTAATGTGAACTATGGACTTTGAGTGATTTATAATGTGTCAGTGTAGGATGATCAGTTGTAACCAATATACCAGTCTTTTGGGGGATGTTGATAATGAGACCGGTTATGTGTGAGAGCAGGGGAAATACAGGAAATCTCTGTAGCATTCCTCCCAATTTTCCTGTGAACCTAAGATTGCTCTAAAAACAAGAAGTCTTTAAAAAAAAGAAAGAAAATGGCACATCAATATATCTTATGAATACATACACAAAATTCTCAACCAAATACTAGGAAACCAAATCCAGCAACCCATAAAAATGATTATACATCATAAATGAGAGGGGTTTACATCAGGGATGCAAAGTCAGTTTAACCTTAGAAAATCAATTAATGTAATACACCATTTCAAAGGAAATAAAGGGCAAAACCCACATAATTATCTCAATAGATGCAGAACAAGCTTTGACAAAATCTAATTTCTTTATGATGAAAGCACTCAACAAGCTAGAAATACAAGGGAACTTCCTGTACCTGATAAAGAGCATCTACAAAATCCCTCAGCTAAAAATCACACAATGATAAAAGACTGAATGTTTCCCCGTGAGAGGAGGAACACGATGGTGATGTCTACCCTTGCTCCATTAATTCAACATTGTACTGGAGACTACAGCCAGGGAAATTAGGCAAGAAAATGAAACTTAAAATGCCAAAATTGGAAAGGAAGAGGTAAAATTATTTCCATCTGTAGATGGCACGATCTTGCATATAGAAAATCCTAATGAACGCACTGAAAGAAAACTATTAAAACTGGTAAGTTCAGAGTGTTTGGGTACACATCAATATAGAAGAAGCAATTCTATTTTCACACGCTAGCAATAAACATTTTGAAATGAAATTAAGAAAGCAATTTCATTTACAGTAGGATACAAAAGAATAAAATGCTTAAAAAGATTAAACAAAAGAAGTGCATAATTTGTATGCTGAAACTATAAAACATGATTGAAAGAAATTAAAGAAAGACATCCCATGTTCATAGATCAGAAGATGTAATATTTTTATCATGATCATATTCCTCAAATTGGTCTACATATTCAATGTGATCATTAAGAAGCTTAACTTAAAATTCACAACAAAATGCCAGGACAAAGAATAGCCAATACTATTTTCTGTCTTTCTTTTTTTTTTATTATTATACTTTATGTTCTAGGGTACATATGCACAACATGCAGGTTTGTTACATATGTATACATGTGCCATGTTGGTGCACTGCACCCATTAACTTGTCATTTACATTAGGTATATCTCCTAATGCTATCCCTCCCCACTTCCCCCACCCCATGACAGGCCCTGGTGTGTGGTGTTCCCCTTCCTGTGTCCAAGTGTTCTCACTGCTCAATTCCCACCTATGAACGAGAACATGCAGTGTTTGGTTTTCTGTTCTTGAGTTAGTTTGCTGAGAATGATGGTTTCCAGCTGCATCCATGTCCCTACAAATGACACAAACTCATCTTTTTATATGGCTGCATAGTATTCCATGGTGTATATGTGTCACATTTTCTTAATCTAGTCTGTCATTGATGGACATTTGGGTTGGTTCCAAGTCTTTGCTATTGTGAATAGTGCCGCAATAAACATACGTGTGCATGTGTCTTTATAGGAGCATGATTTATAATCCTTTGGGTATATACCCAGTAATGGGATGGCTGGGTCAAATGGAATTTCTAGTTCTAGATCTTTGAGGAATCACCACACTGTCTTCCACAATGGTTGAACTGGTTTACAGTCCCACCAACAGTGTAAAAGTGTTCCTATTTCTCCACATCCTCTCCAGCACCTGTTGTTTCCTGACTTTTTAATGATCACCATTCTAACTGGTGTGAGATGGTATCTCATTGTGGTTTTGATTTGCATTTCTCTGATGGCGA
>NW_016824749.1:2467663-2474508 GCF_001698545.2 Rhinopithecus bieti | reverse complement strand
TTTCCCAGCACCGTTTATTAAATAGGGAATCCTTTCCTCATTTCTTGTTTTTGTCAGGTTTGTCAAAGATCAGATGGTTGTAGATGTGTGGTATTATTTCTGAGAATTCTGTTCTGTTCCATTGGTCTATATCTCTGTTTTGGTGCCAAAATTACTTTCAAAAAAGAAAAATAAAATTGGAGGACCTACACATCCTGATTTTAACACATAGTATAAAACCACACTAGTAAAGATAATGTGATGCTGGCATAAGAATAATTATACTGATCAATGGAATAGAAATTAGAATCCAAGAATAAACCCTCATGTTTATGGTCAACTGATTTTCATCAAGGGTTTCAAGGCCATTTGTACAGGAAACAATTGTCTTTTTAACAAATAGCACTGAACACCTGGATATCCACATGCAAAATAATAAGGTTTGGCTCCTCCCACACACCATACACAAGATGGATTCCCAAATGGACCACAGACCTAAAAGTATGAGCTAAAACTATAAAGCTGTTAGAAGAAAGCATAGAAATAAATCTTCATAACTTCAGGTTAGGCAAAGTCTACTGAAAGCATAAATGACAAAAGAAAAAAATAGGTAAATTGGACTTCATCGAAATTTAAAACTTTTGTTGTTTGAGGCCATCCAGAAGATGAAAGTACAACCCACAAAATGGGAGAACATATTTGCAAATTATATATAGAACTTTATACACACAAACATACACACACACACACACACACACAATTTGTATCTAGAATATATAAGGAACTCTTACAATTTAATAATGAAAAGGTAACCAATTCAATTAAAATATGGGCAAATCTGAATAGAAATTTCTCCAAGGATGCACAGATAACCAGAAGCATGCAAAAAGATGTTCAACATCGGTAGTCACCAGGGAAATGCAAGGCAAAAATCACAATGTCATTCATGCCTACTAGGATGGGTGTAATAAAAAATACAGATCTAAGTGTTGTCAAAGATATAGAGAAATTGGAACCCTCATATGACACTGGTAGAATGTAAAATGATGCAGCAACTTAGAAAAACATCAGGGACTTCTTCCTCAAAAGGCTAAATACAGAGTTACTATCTGAGCCAGCAGTCTCGCTCTTATACCCAAGAGGAATAAAAACATGTCCACACAAAAACGTGTACACTAATGTTCATAGTAGCATTATTCACGAGAACAAAAAGTAGGAATAATACAAAGGTCCTTTAACGGATTAATGAATAAACAAAATGAAGTATATTCCTATAGCACAATACTATTTGGCAATAGAAAACAACGCAATATTGATGTGTTATGACATGGATGAACCTTGAAAACATAATGCTAAGTCAAAAGTCAGTCACAAAAGACAACATATTATATAATTCCATTTATATACAATGCTCAGAATTAGCAAATCTATAGGCAGAAAGTAGATGAGTGGTTGCCTAGGGAGGCCAGTGTGGGATGATTAGATGTGATAGCTAATGGCTGAAGGGTTTCTTCTAGAGGTGATGACAATATATAAAAATGTATTGTGGTGATAGATGCACAAGTCTGAATACACTAAGGACCATCAAACCGTATACTTGCAATAGGTGTATTTTATGGTATGTGAACTATATCTCAACAAAGCTGTTTTAAAAACAGATTATACTAGGACTTGAACACAATTTTCTCAACAGAAATCAAACATTTGTAAATTCATGGGTCATCAGATTTTATTTACATTGAAATAACTAAATATAAATCCTCAAATATAAATATATATCCAAACATAACCTTGTTTTCTCATTTTATGATGATTTAGCTTATTAATTCTGTTCAATTTTAATTTATCCCTCTACTGATTGCTGAAAATCACTAAATTTTTTTGAAGAAAATTTAGATTTATTTTAGGGTCAACAAATACCTTGGGAAAAGACACTTTCTTTACTTTGAAATGTAATCTTTCACTGTTAATTTCAGAGTAAATACACATCAAGAATGACTCACATTTAAATAATTGCAGATAAATGTGGGAACTGCATTTCAGCAGAGCCAGACTGTCATCCTGTAGTTCTTCAAGGTTTTGGAACTGCTGCCAGTGGTTACATATTTTGCTGCTCTAAGAATCTTAAAATGGAAGAATCCCCCTCATACTTTCCATAAAGATTCACCTACCACAAATCGTATTTGTTTGGAGACCTCCTCAGTGACATTTCACAGTTGTGAGCGTGAATTATAGATTCCTATCACTTAAGCTTTTTGACAGGCCTAACTCTATGAATTTGGTTAGACTTTTTATTTTTCACTGATTTCTATTTCAACTTCATATCCATTGTGGATAACAGGAATTTTTCTCTCCTTCTGGAAATCCTTGTTTTGTGTGTGTGCATTTCAGAACACATTTGTGTGTGTGTATTTCTCTTGAAAGAATCAACAACCAGTGACTGATCTCTGGAGATCTACTGACAAAGGACACTTATGTCTGTGCTTCATAATGTCATATGATGAAAGTAAAGCTAAAATTCTGGGTGATGAGCTGCCTAAGGTGTCTTAAGAGCTGAGAACAAGTTATGTTCAGAATGCATGGATTTCTAGAATGGATATCCCAAATAGCTACTATATACATTATTAAGTAGCTGTTTTCTGTTTCTTGAGAACTTGCATTTTCAGAAAGGAATGTCCCTAAATTAAAAATGGTATTTGAACATAGACTCCTACATAAATCTGTAGTGGATATTACACATGCTTTGAGGTCTGGAATTCTAAATCTAGCTCCCTGTATCTGGCATCTTTAATTAGTGCCACTTGGAAAAGACGACTTTAATTCTTCTCACCTCAGTCTCCTAACATATAAAGTGTGTATAATTTTTACCTACTTGATAGAACTGTTGAGAAAACTAACTGAAGCAGCACATGTAAATTACTTCACACAGTGACAAAAAACACTAAAATGTTTTTAATAGTAGAATTTAGGTTTTACAATGTCTTAAATATAGAAGCTAGATACTCAATATACATTAGTTTTAAAATTCTGCTTCCTTAACTTCCTAAAACTATGGAGTGTAGGTTATTTGTATAAATTCATGTATATATGGCACCACATTGATGAACTGTGTAGACTATCTTATATTATCCTGCGTGGTTTGTGATGAAGAGGACAGCTTGCTCCATCTTTCAGTGTAATGTTAAGACAGAAAGTGTGCTATAAAACCAGTGAATTTCCAGGCCATCATAATAAAGTGTCCTATGATAATAATAATGTGCTTTTGTTCAAAATTAAAATATTTGAAGAGATGAGAGTTTTTAATATTAATTTCAAAGATTGACATGACTTATTAAAATTATAATATTAATTTGCGCTCATTATATCTTTTATGATAAAAATTTTAAATCTCTGAAGCAACTGTGAGTTCATTCTAGCAATATAACAAATATTTCAACACCTACTATGTGCCAGGAAGTGTTTAAGTGCTTAGACTGTATCGGGGAACAAAACAAAGATCTTGCTTTGGGGAAGTTTGCGTTTCAGAGGAGGGAGACAGACAATAAATTATACACACAAAAATAAGTCAGCTGTTTAGTATGTACCACAGATAAAGAGAATTAAGAGTTCCACTGTGGTGCCGTTTTAAATAAGGTGGTTAGTGTATGTCTGGTTGAGAAGGATTTTAAGTGAAACCACTTAAAAGAGGTGAAGAAATTAGTCGTACCGATAATTCAGGGAAGTAACCAGCAGAGCGAGGGCCAGGGTAAAAAGGCCCCAGAGCTGGAGTGTTCCTGGCATGTTTGAGGAACAGCAAAGGGCCACTGAGTTGGAAGAACAGTTAGAAATGTGCTCAAAAGGTAACAGAGCAGCTTCATCAGGTAGAACTTGTAGTCCATTGTAAGTTTGGGGAATTTTTGTCTAAGTGAAATTAGAAGAGTTCTGATCGGAGTGTCATGCTCTGACACTCAGAAGGAAAGCTCCAGCTCATATGTTAAGAATAGACAGCACAGGAAGAGTCACAGAAACAGGGAACCGGTCAGCAGGGCATCGAGATAGAGGAAAGAGAAGATGGCAGCTGCAGAGAGGCAGAAAGGAAGCCGGAAGCAGTAGGGATCTAGTTTGGGTGTACTCTGAAGGTGAAGTCAGAATGATTTCCTCACATAGTGGATCTGGAATATTAAAGAATGAGGGAAATCAAATGGGATTCCAATGCTTTTCACTTGAACGGTAAGACAGATGGAGTTTCACCAACCGAAATAGAGGTAGCTGCAAGCAGATCGTCTGAGGGAGGTGGAAATCAGGAGTTCAGTTTTTGGAAACATTTAGTTTGCCATGTGTATTTGTCATCCAAATGGAGCTATCAAGAGAACAGGTGAATACGTAAGACCAGAGTTCAGGACAGTGGTCTTGGCTGGAGATTATCAAAGGAATGAACGCACTCAAAGAGTAGACGATCAAGGACTGAACTCAGGTTATTCAAACATTAAGAAACAGAAAGACAAAGGAGTGAGGTTGGAGAAAAACCAAAGAGAATGTAATATTCTACCAGCCAAGTGGGGGAAAAATGTTTAGGGAGAAAGGGGTATACAACTACATCAAATATTTCTGGTAAGTCAAGAAATATGAGAGCTGGTCATTGACTATTGGTTTTAGCAATATCGAGGTTATTGATGATCTCTGATAAAGCAGTTTTAGAGGAATGGACGAACTGAAAGCCCTATTTGAATGCCTTAAGAGAGAATAAGGAAAGGAGAATCTGAGATTATGAAAAAAAAGACAATCTTTGGAAGAGTTTTACTGCAAGGGATAATAAGAAAGTGGATAGGCCGGGCGCGGTGGCTCAAGCCTGTAATCCCAGCACTTTGGGAGGCCGAGACGGGCGGATCACGAGGTCAGGAGATCGAGACCATCCTGGCTAACATGGTGAAACCCCGTCTCTACTAAAAAATACAAAAAACGAGCCGGGGGAGGTGGCGGGCGCCTGTAGTCCCAGCTACTCAGGAGGCTGAGGCAGGAGAATGGCGGGAACCCGGGAGGCGGAGCTTGCAGTGAGCTGAGATCCGGCCACTGCACTCCAGCCTGGGTGACAGAGCGAGACTCCGTCTCAAAAAAAAAAAAAAAGAAAGTGGATAAAGAATTTTAAAGATTCGTGAAATAACAGTAGTAAAGGCAATAATTCAGTAGAGAAGGGAAGACATGATGTGTGACAGAGAGCGAATTATCTCAGGATAGATAAACAGTAGGCTGTCCTGCATAAATGGAGGGGTTGCACTTACATAGGATCATAAATAATTTATGGTTTCAGGCAGAAAGACAGTTGCTGGGTAGATGGCATGATAGGATTCTGCAGAAACTTTCTTCTGGTTTCCTACTTTTCTCAATGATATAAGGAGCAAAATCATCAGATGAAAGTGAAGATGAGGGAGGAAGTATTGGAGATGGAGGAGGGAAGAAGAGAAGATATGCAACTGTCACCAAGATGCTCGGATAGATTAGCAAACATAACAGGGTTGCTGGGAACATCAAAGACCCACTTGGTAATTTTGGTCATAAATTGAACATGTGAATTTAAAGCTTGACCAGTCATTGTTTTTACCCAACTATGTTCAATTACATGGATGCAAGTATGGAATAAGCAGGAGTTGGAGTTAATCAAGGTTGTGTTTTCATTTTAATCTAAAAACTGAGTTGATTAGCTCCCCATAGTTGTAACAAATTACCACAAATGTGGTGACTTAAAACAACAGAAATTTATTCTCTCACTGTTCTAGAGGCCAGAAGTCAAAATCAGTATCAAGGGCTATAGACTGGGATTGACAGAACTGCGCTCCCTCTAAGGCTCCAGAGGAAAATCCATTTCTTGCCTCTTCCAGCTTCTGGTGGCTGCTGCATTTTTTGGCTTGTGGCTGCATCACAATGAACTCTGCCCTCATGGTCACAGGGCCTTCTCTTCCATGTGCCAACTTTCCCTCTGCTTCTCTCTTGGAAGGATACATATGACTGCACTTAAAGCTGACACCAAAAATCCAGAATAATCTCTCCATCTCTTCTTAATTTAATCACATTTCCAAAGTTCTTTTTGGCATGTAAAGTTACCTTTGCAGGTCCAGGGATCAGGACATGAATATCTTTAGTAAGGGCCTTACCCAGCACAGCACACTGAAAAATGGAAAGGGAGTGAGCACATATTCAAGAGTGAGGTTACTATGATTGCCCATGAATTTAAGCTTTGGTTAAGTTGCTTTCATAGATTAAGTGGGCTAGCCAGAGGAGATGGTGGTCAGGAAATGCTGACTTATGAAACCAAAATCATAGTGGGCCTGTACATGTCAGTAATGACAAGGTCTAGCTCGTGTCTGAGATCGAGTGGAAGAAAATATTATCGGAAAAGGAGAAGTCAAATTGAGAAACCAAACATTATCTGGAAATACCACCTTCAGGTAGACTAAAACTGTCAAAAATTAAGAGAAATGGATAGAGAGAATAAATAGAATTAGTGCATAGAAGGATAAATGAAAGTTGATAGATTTAAATTCATACTGTTCACTCTTTATATGATATGTGCCTGTGTGTGAAAAATTCCAGTGTAAATCCTTTTCTTTCCCCAGGTAACTAAATAATGCCACTTGAAGTTAAAAAATTATCAAAATTCGGCCGGGCGCGGTGGCTCACGCTTGTAATCCCAGCACTTTGGGAGGTCGAGGCAGGCAGATCACAAGGTCAGGAGATCGAGACCATGCTGGCTAACACGGTGAAACCTTGTCTCTACTAAAAACACAAAAAATTAGCTGGGCATGGTGGTGGGCGCCTGTAGTCTCAGCTACTTGGGAGGCTGAGGCAGGAGAATGGCCTGAACCCGGGAGGCGGAGCTTTCAGTGAGCCGA
>NW_016824749.1:2432122-2467490 GCF_001698545.2 Rhinopithecus bieti | reverse complement strand
CCAGCCTGGGCGATTGAGCGAGACTCTGTCTCAAAAAAAAAAAAAAAAGAAAAAAAGAAAATTCAATTTTCATTGAGAGGATTTTCTAATCTATTTTATGTCTGCATTCTTAGGCACATGTAGCCTGAGATACGGACATGAGCTTAACCCTCGAGTTGGAGTGTGATGATGCTCCAGGGGACTTTCAAGGTGTCTGAAAATGTTTACTTTTACTTTCGCTCTAGACAGCTGTGTGTTTTAAAGCTTGAGTCTGCTATTGATATTTTCTATTACCTTTCTTGCTGCTTAGTTGTCTTCTGTCACTTACTTTTGTTGTTAGTGTGTTTTTAGGCTTTTGCGTTCTAATTTGTAGTTTATAAGATGTCTTAGAGAGGGCAAATGAGAAAAGCTAATTATAATTGTGTTCTAAAAATGAGAAATGTGACTCTGAATGAGATCCTTTGCTTCTAAATGAAGTTTACGGACTACAAAGTCTATGAACAGATAGTCTATGTTGTACGGCTATTTCACACTTTTACTTGCGTTATGGATGTCTGCAAATTTGCTATTGGGTGTCTATTCAGATACCATACTTATGAACACTAATAAATCTCCGTAAAAATTAAAAGATTGTATATCAATGTTTATGGACAATATGAAAAAATCTCATTATCTCTGGATAATGTGTTGTTATTATTGTATTTCCAAACCCATAGACTCTGTTCCCTATCCATTTTCTAAAATGTGTCGGGGTCCTGTCTGGAAACAGATGACTCACTCAAATTTAGTGTTTTTAGGAGAGATTTATAGATGACCATTTACAAAACTGAAAACAGAATTTAGAAAAACCAAAAGGGGAGGTGCAATATTCCAAAGCTAGTCACAGGAAGCTGTTTCCAGGACTAAGCTGACAGGAGTTTTTACCAAAATCTGGAGAGATCCTTGTGTTAGTAGCTGCTGGAGACGAGCTGTGGTCTCTCCTGGACTGATAAGTCAACTGGAGGATAGCAGGCAGGGAGAATGCCAGAGGGACAAAGCAGCGACTTCCCTCTTCAGCCACCGTGACTTCCTAGCGATGCCTCTCTGGCCCACACTGAGCAGAGCTGAAGTGAGCCCACTGGTTTAGCTTGTGTTAGCTGGACTTTCCAGGGCAGAAAGCAGATACAGTTGGGTGAAAGGTGAAGGGTGACTACGGAAGGGCAAATGGAAGCTATCCACCATGGTACAGAAATGAAATCTGAACCTCAACCTCCCTCAGCAAAAGAACAACATATAAAAATACTACATGTAGTAATTGAAACAATATTGTTTTCCATCAATAGTATTATCAATAAATGCTAATATAATTATGATGACATGTCATCCCTTTTGGAGGTTCCTGCAAATAAATTATCTCTAAAACTTAGGAGCAGTCTCAGAAAGAAGATTATAACAAATGTTAATTCCCATTCAAGGCAAAAAGCTAGCATTATTCTTTTACCATCTATAAAGTCTAAAAAAATACCAGATGTAGACTGACTTTTCTCAAGATCAAATACTTTATTTTGATGAGTCATTCTTCATAGGAAGTGTATGAAGATATGGGTTCCCTGGGGCAGCACATGTGATCTGTCTTTGTTGGATGTTGGCAAATGATTTTGTCTCAGTCCTTCTAGAGAGAAGCAGACAGTTCACTTCCATCAGAAAGTTAGTCTGTGGAGTATTATACTTTCCCATATAGCATATTCATATTCAAGTTAATTTTAAAATAGAAAACGTCTACATTCTGCTCTCGACAATATGTTTTTCCTATTCATAGTTTACAAGCCAGATGTTATTTTCTGAAGTGCAAGTAATGAATGCAAGAATTTTAGGAATTTCATGAGAGTATTTCAGAGTGAGGAATATAATACTTAGACAATAAAAAAGAATAACAAATTCTTATTAAAGTCATTAAAGAAGGTCACATGAAAAAGTGTTCAAATTCCAGAAGTATTCAGTCTACCAGCAATCATTTGTATTTATTTTCTCCATGTTATTTATTTTCTAAATATTTGAGAGCACAGTCACCCTGCTATAATCTAACTATGTGTGTGGCTTTTTTGAGAAAAATTTTTGTTATAATCAGAGGGAAGGTTCTGCATTCTAGTCAATTCAAGGAGAGAGAACACTTCAGAATGCATGACAGAAAGACCTAGAGAGAATACTGCAACTGCAGGCTAGAAAAAAAGAGATAAACAAAATCTCATTATCTCCAGATAATGTGCTGTTATTATTATATTTCCAAACCCATAGACTCTGTTCCATATCAATTTTCTAAAATTGAGCAATTTTGGTAAGTTCTCTTTTATAACATTAAGTAAAATAGAAGCATTAATGCTAAGTGAACCTAAATAGATGCTAATATCCCTTTTAGTGGTTCAACTTTGCAGTTCAAGAAAGATGCCTCATATTCCATCTGCGGTTAGGCATTGTGTTGGGCACATCAGACTATAAAAATAAATGGGGCACAATTAACCATCTGAACATACAACTTCTTAATACATCTACTGTGCCAGGCACTGTGTGAGGTGTTAAAAGTATTGAGAAAGAAAAATGCAGTCTTGTCTTAAGGAAACTTCAACCAAAGAGGGAAACAGGCAAATTGATCACACAGAGTGACAACTGAAAGTGGCATTTGCACTCAATGTTTTGAGAGTATAGAGAAGAAGCCCTCAATGTTGTCTGTGAGAGGGTAGGTCAAAGTAGTTTATTAAGAGGAAGAGAGCATAAGTATTGAAGAATGAGTTAAGCAGTGGGAGGGGACTATTCAGGATAGAGAGTGATAAAATGTTCAGGGAACCACAGCTGACTTTATGTGATAAAAATGAACCCTGAAGTTGAACAGTAATTCATCATGATTCTTAAACACAGTCAGAAGTTTTCAAATAACTGAATATGCCCTTCAGCAAGGTTTTTGATTTTGAAAAACACAAATATGCCTTAATTTTCTTGAACAAAGACATCAACAACAATTAATGTGGAAAATCTTTGCCTGTAGGAGGAATGGGACACTTCCCCAAATTGTTTTACATTCTGTTTAGATTGGAAATGTTGTAGGAGAGAATTGTTAAAAACATACAAAAAATAAACAAGTTAATATTGAGTGCAGTTGAATAGAAATATTATTCAAACATGAACCTACATGGAGTTGATGTGGGGCTAAATATATAGATTTATATATGTTTCTGTAATATTTAAAATAAAGTTACTTTTTTTTTTTTGAGACAGGATCTCACTCTGTCACCCAGGCTGGAGTGCAGTGGCACGATCTCAGCTCACTGCAACCTCTGCCTCCTGGGTTCAAGCTATTCTCCCATCTCAATCTCCCGAGTATCTGGGAGTACAGAGGCATGCCACCATGCCTGGCTAATTTTTGTATTTTTAGTAGAGACAGCATTTCACCAGGTTGGTCAGGCTGGTCTCGAACTCCTGGCCTCAAGTGATCCACGTACCTCGGCCTCCCAAAATGCTGGGATTACAGGCATGAGCCACTGCACCCAGCCAAAGTTGCTTTTGAATTAAAGATGTTATTATTATTGAAGCTAGTTGAAAGAAAATGGCCTAGCTATATATTGTGCAGGAAAGTCTCATGTAGAACCATGTGTTGTGTGAATATGTTTACTGTTTATATATACATAAATATCTATGCACACACATTTATGTACATATGTATACATGAACAATAAATACACATATCATATTTATCATTGCACAGAAAAGTCTCATGTAGTACTATGCATTGTGTGAATATATATTTATATTTATTTACTGTTTGTATATATACATATCTATACACACAGATTATTTACATATTATATATAAACAGTAAATATATATGTTCACTTGTACATTTTAAAAATAAAACAATGGTCATCTAACAAGAGACGGATGCATCAGGATATATAGAAGGATGGAAATTTCACTTGTCTGATTGCATCTTGCTTTATACTGTATTTCAAATCCATGTGAGTATTTTATATAAGTAACAGAAGATCATATCCAAAACACAGAATCCACAAAATTAAACATTCTCAAGCTATGCTTTGTGCTACCGTCATGTGCCAGTGACTCTGAAGAGTGTAGGTGGTAAATGGCTCCTCCCTGCTAGGGAGACCCTGCCCCCGCAGCATGTTGCTAGTTAGAGCTTCCGAATCAATTCTTACCTGAAGACAGATCCACCCCAGGACATTTTAGTTGTACAAGTCATTGGAGTCTCTTTTCTGTATAAATAAGTTTGAGCTGAATTTCTGTCACTTCTTACTCAAATAACTTTAAATGATTCACTGAATAATAGTGAAGTCTACGTGGAGCTTAAATATGAATGCTGACAATAATTGGAAAAAATAGAATCAATTCAGAGGAAGAAGGGAAAATTCAATCACAGGACAGTCGGGACAAAGGAGAAAGACATGACGGTTTCTAACCAAAAGCGTGTATTGAAAAGGACTTGGATTAGAGTTGTTTTAAAAAGCTACAGGATTGTCAAATTTTTAGAAGCAGCCTAATGCATAAAGAGATTGCAACATACAATGCGATATTTAACCATGCTTTGGATGATTTATGTTAACAATAGTGATGGATCTAAACCATCGCACAGTGCTGGAATTTAAGTGGTAGGGATAAATTTCTCTTTATTTTTGCATGCAGATGCATATGTGTACACACACACACACATATCTTGGAACTCATCAAATAAAGCAGATTATTTCCAAGCAAGTCCAGCAACTGCAGGGCTATGCACTCAAAGTGAAAAAAATTACAGAATTTTTATAAAAATCAAAGTCATCATACCATCATAATTCTCTCCCGATTTCACTGCTTCTCCAACCCTGTCTTACATACAGATGCCTTAAAAATTGCAGTGAATCTTTTTTCTTGAAAAATGTCTTCATGCCATATAATCATGGCTTCCACTCAATCTTTTGGCACTATCCAATATTCATATGTTTTTAGAAATAAATAGAAGAAAGAGTAATGGAAGAGGTACTCAATAGAAAAGTCTCTTGGGGTCTAATTTGGATGGTACTGGGGAAAATGTCCAGAAGGTCTGCAAACAAATAATGGGCAATCTAGACAGTGCTGAGAATAATACAGCAGATTTTTTAAAGGAATTGCACATATAAAAAGACTTTTCCATCTAGGGTGCCAAAATCCTAACGTAAGGACTTCAAAAAATAATAGAAAGAAACCTTGACATTGAGACTACCGCAGATTTTGTTTGATAAGAGAAGATTTAGTACATGGAAGTTGTGTTTGTCTTCTGAATAGTAAAAGTATCTCACTAAAGATATAAAATATCTTTCTACTTTCATGTGACCATTTTAAAAGGGCAGGAATATGAATTCAGCTGACAAAAAATTACTTCAGTGTTTCTGGTTTATTTTAATGTGTATTTTTTTCAGCAAAACCTTACAGTAATAAAGATTTTGCTGTCACCTCATGAACAAATAAGTGTATTACTTTACAGGGAAGAGAGGCAAACTAGAATAATGACCACAGCATCATTTATGGGTATACAGAAATTATGTCTTTTTTATAAAGGAGATCTTAATAAGAGGTTTGGGAAATTATATTATAAGGCATTCTGTATTGATTTATTATCTTCTAATGCTCATTTCTGCCATGCACTCAAAGCTCCAAAGCATTAAAATTGGTAACCACTGTAGTTTGATGCCCGTTCTGAAGTTCAAATGGCAAATAAATTATCATATTAGTGGTAATGGTGTGAAACTGAGAATTTATTGAAGTTATTTGTTAAACTTCAGTATGTACCTATAGCTAGTTCTCATGTGAAAAAACCTATAGTAAGAGAGGAACTTTGAATGTTTTTCTAATACACTAATGAAATTAGTTAAATTTCGGCTTTCCTGCCACTCTGGCAGCTTTGTTAACCCATGGGGGTCTGTTCGGGGTGATAACACATAGAGAAGTATGGCCCCTAATGCCAGTATAAGGCAGAACGAAGCTGTTCTCTACCATGAGAAGCTGACAAGAACCTGTCAGAGCAAGCAGACAATCATGATCCCGGGGGCCATCGGGAGAGAATATATGCCGGTGTTCCAGGCAGATGTAGCTCATAGGAACAGTTACAATATTTCATACACATTTTACAAAGGATATTCCTAAGCATTTTTTCACACTCATTTGCAGATAGTGACTTCTTTAAAAGTAGAAACAGTCTGACATCCACCCGGAATTAAGACCAAGAGAGTTCTGTATTAAACTTACTGAAACGTCAAAGCATGTTGCTTTTAATGCTGTGAATTCACCCGAACTCACCTTCTCCAAGCCTTCTTTTCTGAAAGAACATAACGAGTAACCTTTACGCATTGCTTCCTGCGAGTCAGTGCCAGAACGTTCTAACTGGTAGACCAAGAAGCCTGTCAGCATTTCCATCATAAACCGATATTATCTGGAGTTTATAAGTTGGCTGTAAAACTCAGGCAGAATCTAGGCATTGAAACCTTCCTGAAAAAGTGGTATATTTTTAGGCCGTGTAGACTACAGGGTGGTAAAAACACAGGATTTTCAGGCCCAAATATAGCAGTACTTTACACAAATTTAAACACATTAAAGTAAACCAGAAATGTCCTATTTCTAAATTCACGGGACACAAAAAGAACACATAATTTTAGGCCGCTATCCAAACCCTGTAGCCTGACTTTGTCCAAAGTCTGTCTTCTGTTATGATTATACAGAAAGTATTGAAGGCATCGGAAAAATTTTCAGAAACAGATGACCAAACCTAAAAACGTAAAGTTTTATAAACTATTTGTCTTTGAGGTGTTGCATATGTTCTAAAGCAGTCATGTGAAATAGCTAAAGCTCTTTGCTATTGTACCCTTAAAAGTATTTTTTGTAGAGCACTTTGCATTGTATAAAGTAATTTAACATGCAGTATTTAATTTAACTCTAAAAAAGAACCCTGTAATATTACCCTCATTTTACAGAGGAAGCTGTGGAAGCTTAGCACATAAATGCATTACTCAGTCATGCACAGAAGTTAAGTTCAACCCAGGTCTTCAATTTCAAGTTCTGTCTGGTACCACTGGAAACACCCCTACCATTTCAACCCTCCTAACTTCTCATTCATACTGAGTCTGCTGCTCACTATCATTATGGCCTCTCCTGCCGCGATTGCTCTCTGCTCCATCACTCAACCTTCTTCCTCTTTCCACAGCTTCACAGCTTGACCTCCTTTAGATATACCTGTGGATGTCTCGTAAGCTCAGTGCAACTCACCTGGGGCAGTTTTGCTTTCCAGGGACATTTGGCAATTTCTGGAGACGTTTTTGGTTGTCACAGCTTCATGTGAGAGGGTAGGGTACCGCTGGCCAATGTCCAGTGGTAGAGACTAGGGATGCTGCTAAACAGCCTACAACACCCAACACAGCCCTGCCCAACAAATAATTATCCAGTCCAAAGTAACAACAGTGCAGAGGTTGAGAAACCCTCCTCCGGCCAGAACTCTAGATTCACAACTTAGGATTATTAACCTGCTTAAGTGACACATCTTCGACTTTCTTTGGTTTCTAAACAATGCTATGAAATGTCAAATGCTATTTTGTCATTCTAGAGCTTAGATCTAAGCTCATAGAAAAGCAAGAATGTGAGCTCTATGATGATTCAGGGTCTGCTTTCTTGTTTTGTGTCTATTGGTTAGTGGCTGCCTCACAGTGGGTGCTCGAGAAGGACCGGCTAAGGCAATGGCAAGTATAGGCATACGTCTTCACTGGATTGCAGAAATATGTGTTGTCCATGGACACCGGGAGGGGAACATCACAAACCGGGGCCTGTCGGCGGTAGGAGGCTAGGGGAGGGATAGCATTAGGAGAAATACCTAATGTAGATGATGGGTTGATGGGTGCAGCAAACCACCATGGCACGTGTATACCTGTGTAACAAACCTGCACGTTCTGCACATGTATCCCAGAACTTAAAGTATAATAACTTAATTAATTAATTACAATAAAGAATAATGTGCTGTCTGTGACTGACTCCTTGCGCATTGCTGTTAGTGGTTCCTCTAAATCATTCCCTATCCTGAGGTCCCCTCCCCTTCCTCCCATTCCTTCTGCATCTTCTAGGCCTTCCTGAAAACAAGGCCCTATCATTTCCATTATTACACTCTGTTAACTCCATCTTCATCACTTTCAAATGCGCTGAAAAATCCTCCTTCTAGAATAACTCTGCTGCCAACCTTTCTTTCTATATTTCTTTTACTGCTAAACCTCTTGAGTAGTGATTGGCTCCAATTTTTTAGCATATACAGCGAGTAACCTTTTGCAATCTGAGTGGATTTCCCAGAACGCTACAAACCCTGCTCATCTGAAATTCAATCATGATTTTCTGATGACAAACCAAGAAAAGGCCATTATTCTTGGAAGTGCCCTTGGCCTTGCTAGAGCCTTCAACGATTGTGATCTCCTTCATGAGATTCCTTCCCGTATTTTCTAAGAGACTGCTTATTTCTGTCTTTTCACGTTTATACTTCAACCCCAGTTTTTATTTTTCTTAGTGGCAACTTTTCGTCTTCTATCCTCCTTAACTGGATGTTTTCTAAGCCTTTGTTGTACTCTGAGGTTATTTTTCTCTTTCTAAGTTTTCTCCCTTGGTCCCTGCATTGCCTTCTCTGTGAATAACTAAAAAGTCTTCGCTCGCAAGTATTCATTCCACATTTCAAACCACCGGCATAACACGGCTGCTGTAACTTCAAACTCAACACACTTAAACAAAACAACTATTTCTTCCTCATCGTTTTTCATGATCGTTTTCTTGAGAACTGTTTCATAATGGTGATTGGCAACACTCATGTGGACATGCTTATACATACTAACTTATTAATACCACTTTTCTATGGGGTAAGTTCTACTCTCATACACAGTTGTTACAGATAAGGATCCAAGGCATCATGGCTTAAGTAACTCATCTAATGTTACACTGTTAATAAGGTAGCCAGGATTTGAACAAAGCTGTGTGGCTCTGGTGTCTATGCTTTTATCCACTATGCTCTATCTCTTCCTTACTGCAGGGCACATATGAAAATGGTGGTCAGTGTCATTGGGTGGACAGTGTAGAGCAAAGAGACATGCAATTTTACAGGTGAGTTCAGAGGGTTGAATAGCACCCCTCAAAATGATATATCCAAGTTCTAACCCCTAGAATCTGTGAAGATCACATTATTGGAAAAAGGATCTTTTCCGATGTGGTTAGCCTAAGGATCTCCAGACGACCTCATCCTCGATTTAGAGTGAGTCTGAAGTCCAATTATTGGTGTCCAAATAAGAAGAGAGGAAGAAACTGACAAAGAAAAGGTGACGTGAAGTTGGCAGTAGAGACTGGAGTGATGTGTCAATAAGTCAATGCATACCAAGGATTTCTGACAACGCCAATACCTGGGAGAGAGGTAGGAACAGGTTCTCCCTCAGAAATTTCAGAGGGAATCAACTCTGCTGACCTCTGGAATTTACACTTTGGGCCTGCTGCATAGTGAGATGATAGAACTCCACTGATTATGGTGCCAACTTTGTGTGGCCTTGTTAGGGCACCCCTGGGAAACTAATGCCATGGGAGAGATCACTGTGAGCTGGAGCAGAGAGTCCAATAATGGAGCACTCAGGAAAATGGCAAATCTCTAATGAAATGCCTCTCACCAACAGAATGCTGCCAAAGACTAAGTTTTCTTTTATTTTTTCTAACATTATTTTTGTTATACTTTAAGTTCTGGGATACATATACAGAACATGCAGGTTTCTTACATAGGTATACATGTGCCATGGTGGTTTGCTGCATCCATCAACCCATCATCTACATTAGGTATTTTTTCTATCCCTCCTCTAGTCCCCCACCCCACAACAGGCCCCAGTGTGTGATGCTCCCCTCCCTGTGGCCATGTGTTCTCATTGTTCAACTCCCACTTATGAGTGAGAACATGCAGTGTTTGATTTTCTGTTCCTGTGTTAGTTTGTTGAGAATGATGGTTTCCAGCTTCATCCATGTCCCTGCAAAGGACATGAATTTATCCTTCTTTATGGCTGCATAGAATTCATTGTGTGTATGTGGCACATTTTCTTAATCCAGTCTATCATTGATGGGCATTTGGGTTGGTTCCAAATCTTTGCTATTGTGAACAGTGCTGCCATAAACATATGTGTGCAGTTGACTTTATAGTAGAGTGATTTATAATCCTTTGGGTATATACCCAGTAATGGGATTACTGTATCAAATGGTATTTCTGGTTTTAGAACCTTGAGGAATCGCCACACTGTCTGCCACAATTGTTGAACTAATTTACACTCCCACCAATGGTGTAAAAGCATTCCTATTTCTCCACATCATCTCCAGCATCTGTTGTTTCCTGACATTTTAGTGATCATCACTCTAACTGGTGTGAGATGGTATCTCATTGTGGTTTCGATTTGCATTTCTCTAATGACCAGTGATGATGAGCATTTTTTCATATGTCTGTTGGCTGCATAAATATCTTCTTTTGAGAAGTGTCTGTTCATATCCTTCACCCACTTTTTGATGGGGTTGTTTGTTATTTTCTTGTAAATTTGTTTAAGTTCTTTCTAGATTCTGGATATTAGCCCTTTGTTGGATGGATAGATTGCAAAAATTTTCTCCCATTCTGTAGTTTGCCTGTTCACTCTGATGATAGTTTGTTTTGCTGTGCAGATGCTGTTCAGTTTAACTAGATCCCATTTTTCAATTTTGGCTTTTGTTGCCATTGCTTTTGGTGTTTTAGTCATGAAGTGTTTGCCCATGCGTATGTCCTGAATGGTATTACCTAGGTTTTCTTCTAGGGTGTTTATGGTTTTAGATCTTACATTTAAGTCTTTAAGCTGTCTTGAATTAATTTTTGTATAAGGTGTAAGGAAGAGGTCCAGTTTCAGTTTTCTGCATATGGCTAGCCAGTTTTCCCAACATCATTTATTAAATAGGGAATAATTTCCCCATTGCTTGTTTTTGCCAGGTTTGCTAGAAATCAGATGGTTGTAGATGTGTGGCCTTATTTCTGAGGACTCTGTTGTGTTCCCTGGGTCTATATATCTGTTTTGGTACCAGTACTGTGATGTTTTGGTTACTGTAGCCTTGTAGTATAGTTTGAAGTCAGGTAGCGTGATGCCTCCAGCTTTCTTCAATTTGCTTAGGATTTTCTTGGCTCTACGGGCTCTTTTTTGGTTCTATATGAAATTTAAAGTAGTTTTTTCTAATTCCATGAAGAAAGTCAATGTTAGCTTGCTGGGGATAGCATTAAATCTATAAATTACCTTGGGAAGCATGGCTATTTTCACAATATTCATTCTTCCTATCCATGATCATGGAATGTTTTTCCATTTGTTTGTGTCCTCTCTTACTTCCTTGAGCAGTGGTTTTTAGTTCTCCTTGAAGAGGTCCTTCACATCCCTTGTAAGTTGTATTCCTAGTTATTTTATTCTCTTTGTAGAAACTGTGAATGGGAATTCACTCATGATTTGGCTTTCTATTTGCCTACGATTGGTGTATAGCAATGTTTGTGATTTTAGCACATTGATTTTGTATCCTAAGACCTTGCTGAAGTTGCTTATTAGCTTAAGGAGATTTTGGACTGAGACAATGGAGTTTTCTAAATATACAATTATGTCATCTGCAAACAGAATATTTGACTTTCTCTCTTCCTATGTGAATCCCCTTTATTTCTTTATCTTGCCTGATTGTCCTGGCCACAACTTCCAATTCTATGTTGAATAGGAGTGGTGAGAGAGGGTATCCTTGTCTTGTACCAGTTTTCAAAGGGAATGATTCCAGCTTTTGCCATTCAGTATAATATTGGCTGTGGGTTTGTCATAAATGGCTCTCATTATTTTGAGATACATTCCATCAATACCTAGTTTATTGAGAGTTTTTACCAGGAAAGGGTGTTGAATTTTAACACAGGCCTTTTCTGCATCTATTGAGATAATCATGTGGTTTTTGTCATTGGTTCTGCTTATGTGATTAATTACATTTATTGATTTGGGTATGTTGAACCAGCCTTGCATCCCAGGGATGAAGCCTACTTGATTGTGGTGGATAAGCTTTTTGATGTGCTGCTGGATTCAGTTTGTCAGTATTTTATTGAGGATTTTCGCATCAATATTCATCAGGGATATTGGCCTGAAATCTTCTTTTTTTGTTGTGTCTCTGCCAGATTGTGGTATCAGGATGATGAAGGCGTCATAAAATGAGTTAGGGAAGAGTCCTTCTTTTTCTGTTGTTTGGAATAGTTTCAGAAGGAATCATACCAGCTCCTATTTGTACCTCTGGTGGAATTCAACTGTGAATCCGTCTGTTCCTGGACTTTTTTTGGCTGGTAGGCTATTACTTACTGTCTCAAATTCAGAACTTGCTATTGGTCTATTCAGGGACTCAACTTCTTCCTAGTTTAGGCTTGGATGAGTGTGTATGTCCAGGACCCTATCCATTTCTTTTAGATTTTCCAGTTTATTTGTATAGAGGTGTTTATGGTGTTCTCTGATGGTAGTTTTGTATTTCTGTGGGATCAGTGGTGATATCCCCTTTATCATTTTTTATTGTGTCTATTTGATTCTTCCCTCTTTTCTTCTTTATTACTTTGGCTAGCAGTCTATCTATTTTGTTAATCTTTTCAAAAAACTAGCTCCTTGATTCTTTGATTTTTTCAAGGGGTTTTTCACGTCTATCTCCTTCGTTCTGCTCTGATCTTAGTTATTTCTTGTCTTCAACTAGCTTTTGAAGTTGTTTGCTCTTGCTTCTCTAGTTCTTTTCATTGTGATGTTAGAGTGTCGATTTTAGATCTTTCCTGCTTTCTCCTATGGGCATTTAGTGCTGTACATTTCCCTCTAAACACTGCTTTAGCTGTGTCCCAGAGATTCTGGTATGTTTGTCTGTATTCTCATTGGTTTCAAAGAACTTATTTATTTCTACCGTAATTTTATTAAGGTAGAAATTTAAGTTATTTACCCAGTAGTCTTTCAGGAGCAGTTTGTTCAGTATCCATGTACTTGTGTGGTTTTGAGTCAGTTTCTTAATCCTGAGTTCCAATTTGGTTGCACTGTATCTGAGAGATTGTTTGTTGTTATTTACAATCGTTTCCATTTGCTTAAGAGTGTTTTACTTCCAATTATGTGGTCAATTTTAGAATAAGTGTGATGTAGAGCTGAGAAGAATTCTGTTGATTTGGGGTGGAGAGTTCTGTAGATACCTATTAGTTGTGCTTGATCCAGAGGTAAATTCAAGTCTTGAGTTTCTTTGTTAATTTTCTGTCTCATTGATCTGTCTAGTATTGACAGTGGAGTGTTGAAAATTTACCACTGTTATTGTGTGGGAGTCTAAGTCTCTTTGTAGGTCTCTAAGAACTTGCTTTATGAAGCTGGGTGCTCCTGTATTGGGTGCATATATATTTAGGATAGTTAGTCCTTCTTGTTGCATTGATCCCTTTACCGTTATGTAATGCCCTTTCTTGTCTTTTTTGATCTTTGTTGGTTTAAAGTCTGTTTTATCAGACTTTATCAGACTTTATATTTGCTTGGTAAATATTCCCTGTCTCTTTATTTTGAGCCTATGTTTGTCATGAGATGAGTCTCCTGAATACAGCACACCAATGGGTCTTGACTCTTTATCCAATTTGCCAGTCTGTGTCTTTTAGTTGGGGCATTTACCCCGTTTACATTTAAAGTTAATATTGTTATGTGTGAATTTGATCCTGTCATTATGATGCTAGCTGGTTATTTTGCCCGTTAGTTGATGCAGTTTCTTCATAGTGTCGATGGTCCTTAAAATTTGGTATGTTTTTGCCGTGGCTGGTACTGGTTTTTCCTTTCCATATTTAGTGCTTCCCACAGGAGCTCTTGTAAGGCAGGCTTGGTGGTGACTAAATCTCTCAGCATTTGCTGTCTGTAAATAATTCTGTTTCTCCTTTGCTTATGAAGCTTAGTTTGGTTGGATATGAATTTCTGGGTTGAACATTATTTTCTTTAACAATGTTGAACATTGGCCCCAAAGTCTTCTGGCTTGTAGAGTTTCTTCTGAGAGATCTGCTGTTAGTCTGATGGGCTTCCTTTTGTGGGTAAACTGACCTTTCTTTCTGGCTGCCCTTAACATTTTTTCCTTCATTTCAACCTTGGTGAATCTGACGATTATGTGTCTTGGGGTTGCTCTTCTGGAGGAGTATCTTTGTGGTGTTCTCTGTATTTCCTGAATTTGAATGTTGGCCTGTCTTGCTAGATTGGGGAAGTTCTCCTGGATAATATCCTGCAGAGTGTTTTCCAAATTGGTTCCATTCTCCCCGTCACTTTCAGGTACAGTCAAACGTAGGTTTGGTCTTCTCACATAGTCCTCACATATTTCTTGGAGGCTTTGTTCATTCTTTTTCATTCTTTTTTCTCTAATCTTGTCTTCAGCTTTATTTCATTAAGTTGATCTTCAATCTCTGATATCCTTTCTTCTGCTTGATTGAATGAGCTATTGATACTTGTGTATGCTTCATGAAGTTCTCGTGCTGTGTTTTTCAGCTCCATCAGGTCATTTATGTTCTTCTCTAAACTGGTTATTCCAGTTAGCAATTCCTCTAACCTTTTTTCAAGGTTCTTAGCTTCCTGGCTTTAGGTTAGAACATGCTCCTTTAGCTCGGAGGAGTTTGTTGTTACCCACCTTCTGAACTCTACTTCTGTCAATTTGTCAAAGTCATTCTCCATCCAATTTTGTTCCCTTGCTGGCAAGGAGCTATGATCCTTCAGAGAAGAGGTGTTCTGGGTTTTGGAATTTTCAGCCTTTTTACTCTGGTTTTTCCTTATCTTCATGGATTCATCTGCCTTTTGTCTTTGATGTTGGTGACCTTCAGTTGGTTTTTCTGTGTGGATGTCTTTTTCGTTGATGTTGATGCTATTCCTTTCTGTTTGTTAGTTTTCCTTCTAACAGTCAGGCCCCTCTGCTGGAGGTCAGCTGGAATTTGCTGGAGGTCCATTCCAGACCCTGTTTGCCTGGGTATCGCCAGTGGAGGCTGCAGAATAGCAAAGATTACTGCCTGTTCCTTCCTCTGGGAGCTTTGTCCCAGAGGGCACCCTCCAGATGCCCACTGGAGCTCTCCTATATGAGGTGTCTGTCAGCCACTGCTAGGAGTTGTTTCCCTGTTAGGAGGCATGGTGGTCAGGGACCCACTTGAGGAGGCAGTCTGTCCCTTAGCAGAGCTCGAGTGCTGTGCTGGGACGTCTGTTGCTCTCTTCAGAGCCAGCAGGCAGGGACGTTTATGTCTGGTGAAGCTGTGCCCACAGCTGCCCCTTCCTTCAGGTGCTCTGTCCCACTGAGATGGGAGTTTTATCTATAAGCCCCTGAATCGTGCTGCTGCTTTTCTTTCAGACACGCCCTCCCCAGAGAGAAGGAATCTAGAGAGGCAGTCTGGCTACAGCAGCTTTGCTGAGCTGTGGTAGGCTCTGCCCAGTCCAAACTTCCCAGTGGCTTTGATTTCACTGTGAGGGGAAAACCACCCACTCAAGTCTCAGTAATGGCAGATGCCCCTTCCCCTACCAAGCTCAAGCATCCCAGGTCGACTTCAGACTGCTGTGTTGGCAGTGAGAATTTCAAGCCAGTGAATTCTGGCTTGCTGGCCTCCGTGGGGGTGTGATCCGCTGAGCTAGACCACTGGGCTCCCTGGTTTCAGCTGCTTTTCAGGGGAGTGAACGGCTCTGTCTCACTGGCATTCCAGGTGTCACTGGGATGTGAAGAAAAAACTCCTGCAGCTAGCTGGGTGTCTGCCCAAATGGCTGCCCAGTTTTGTGCTTGAAACCCAGGGCCCTGGTGGTGCAGGCACCTGAGGGAATCTCCTGATCTGTGGGTTGCAAAGACAGTGGGAAAAGCATAGTACCTGGGCTGAATGCGCCGTCCCTCAGGGCACAGTCTCTCATGGCTTCCCTCGGCTAGGGTAGGGACTTCTCTGACCCCTAGTGCTTCCTAGATGAGGCAACACCCCACCCTGCTTTGGCTTGCCCTCAATGGGCTGCACACACTGTCTAACGAGTCCCAATGAGATGAGCCATGTACCTCAGTTGGAAATGCAGAAATCACCCACCTTCTGCATTGATCTCACTGGGAACTGCAGACTGAAGCTGTTCCTCTTCAACCACCTTGCTAACCCCTCTCGACTAAGTTTTCTTATCTTAGGTTGTATATCCAATAAACTAGATTTAGTGGTCAATAGTGATTTTTGGAATGAATGAATAAATAATAAACATTGTTTTTCTTGTACTGCACTATAAATGTGTAGAAGTCATGTAATTTAAAATTTCTATGTGTTAAAATGTTGGGTAAAATATTTTTACTCTACTTTAAATATCTAAGTTATTAAATATAACTGGCTGCATTTATTTTATTAAAACTTACAAAGTAATTTTTATAATGATACAAATTATAGGATCATCTACACATTGTGCCTATTAAAATTTTACTTAAACATGATTTTAGTCTTTTTATAGACAGAAATATAAAGAATGCTTCAAAATCTTAATCATTTAGAACTAAAATAATGTCTGGTGCCTTGAAATCCAGATTTACATATGTGTTAAAAATACTGGTTTTTTCCTCAAATCATGGAATTGAGAGGNCCCCTTCAAAAATACCTAACCCTTTTTTTTTTTTTTTTTTTTTTTGAGATGGAGTCTCCCTCTGTTGCCCAGGCTGGAGTGCGGTGGCTTAATCTCGGCTCACTGAAAGCTCCACCTCCCGGGTTCAAGTGATTCTCCTGCCTCAGCCTCCTGAGTAGCTGGGATTACAGGCATGCGCCACCATGCCTGGCTAATTTTTTTTGTATTTGTAGTAGAGACGGGATTTCAGCATGTTGATCAGGCTGGTCTTGAACTCCTGACCTCATGATCCACCCACCTCAGCCTCCGAAAGTGCCAGGATTATAGGCGTGAGCCACGGTGCCTGGCCGATACCCAACCTTTCAAAGCCTGAATTTCCATACACAAAATATAGCTAAAGATGCCTATTGTATTTGGTGGGGAAGTCAATTTGAAAATTAGTGTCAACGCTACACAGTGGATAGAGATTGATGACCTCTTGGTCTTTTCATAATCATTATCACAGGAAACACAATGCTTATGTTGCTTTACCTAATTCTACTTGTTCCATACAAGAAAATTAGAGCTGGTCACTGGATTAAATTGTATTTGTTACCTTCCTGTTCTAAGTATCCTTAAAAGAATAGGAAGGTAACAAACACAGTTTAATAGATATATAGATAACATCTATAAGACATATCTTTAATATACATATAGATAACATCCCTAAGAGGTATGACAGCTTCTCTTCTAAGTAATTAACCTGCACACATATGGTTTACTTAAACAGTAGAACATTTTTTGAGTATGGGGAGATTTGAAGCGCAGACTTGATGGATATAAGCTTATTAAAGTACTATTATTCTATTGACTATTGTTTTTTGGTTTGAAGTAAAATGTTAACTGCATTGGGAATGGTTTTGGTAATAAAAAGATGCCTCTGAATGAACATTATGAAATTTGATTGATGCACTAAGCTTAGTCTCAAGTACTCGCATCAATGCTTTTGGCTTTTAAAATAGATTGCATCAATTATTGCTTAAATTTAACATTGATGAAAAACATTTCTAGCCCATGGTTACCATTAATGTCTATACAGTTAACAAAGATGTGGGGAGTTAGCTGCTCTGTTATGTGAAGACTCTTTAAATTAGGTTGACTGTAATGGACACACACACAAGTTGTTTCTATAGCTCTGAAAATCAGAAATGGAAGTTCTTTAGGATCACTGTCAGTTCTGTTTAAGCCTAGATAACTTTTCTGTAAAATGGGGAAGATAATAATGATATGCCCCTTTCTGTTTGTTTTTAGAACAATTGAATAAATCATCAGTACATTTTGGCAATGATTATTATTATACACACACAAGGTACTGTGTTATCCTCTATAAAACTGTAGGATGGACGAGATGTAATAATTATCCTTGTATAAATTTCCTATTGCTGCTGAAACCAATTACCACAAATGTACGGGCTTAGAACAACACTAATTTATTATCTTACAGTTTTGTATCTCAAAAGTCTGTTGCTGGTCTCACGAGGCTAACGTCAAGGTCTGTATGGCAGAGTTCCTTTCAGGAGTCTCTCCGAGAGAATCTGTTCCCTTGCTCATTGAGGTTGTTGGCAGAATTAATTTATCTGCAGTGGCAGGATTCAGAGTCCTGTGTTCTTGCTGGCTGTAAACTCTGGGCCATTATTAACTTCTTGAGCCTGCCACATTTCTGTCTTTCTGATTTCTTCCTCTATCTTCAAAATCAGCAATGATGGATGGAGTCTCTCTCATGTCAAATCTCCCTGACCCGCCAGTCAACGTTTTTAGCTGTTAAGAATTCATGTGATTACAGTGGATCCACCTGTAATAATCCAGGATCCTCCCCTCATCGGAAGGTCGGTACCATCTGCAAAGGGCCATCTGCAAAGTCCCTTTTGCTGTGTGACATAACACATTCACGGATCCCGGGAACTGGGGCATAACCTCTTTGGGAGAGGCATTATCCTGCCTACCACAAACCCCAACCTTTTATATATCTGGGAAAGGAAATAAAACAAGTATATAAATAACAGCCACATAAGGCCGAATGTGCATCTTGCTTTAAGAAACTACAAATTCATTGTTCAATATCTAATTAGAAGGGAGTAATATAACTCTTCCTTTCATCATATATCATTATAAAGCTTTTCTACTAGGATTTTCCCCTGTATAAGGGGTTGTTTTCTCTTATCCTGGTCTCCTTGTTCCTCATCGATTGTTGTTCCTGCAGCAATTACTGAGCAGCGAAGATGACGTGGAATGGCCACCTTACAGGAGGGAAGCTCTTTCCCACACTCAGGAAGTACAGCTGCTAACCTGGTGGGCTTGGGCATCCTGGGTATTCAGATAATCAACTTTAAGGCTTTTAAAAACATGTGATTTTGTGAAACATTTGTATAGAAATGCTCCTGTTCCTTCTTTATTTACCCTTAAGAGATTATGATCAGAGGTTAGTTATGTGACATTGGTTTCGTCCTCCGTGGCTGCATTCTTGAGAACATTGCCAACATTAGCAGACTGTATTGTATTTCTCATATCTTATTTATTTTTTTCTTTTCATATCTCTGTCATTATCATCTGATGCCCTTCGTCACAATCTAATTCTGTTCTTCAACTCAATCACTGCAGAATTGTGTTTTTTTCCTTGACCTTTATCTAGCCATGCAGAGTTTTTCATTATTTAAGTATAAAAACATTTCCTCCCACTACTTGAGTATTCTACTTCTAAACCTTCTACCAATTTAAGCACCTATCTGCATCTTCATCTCTTCTTTTCTGATGGAGTTTCACAGAAAAAACAATAGTAAAAACTTCTGGCCTAGATCAGACTGGTTAATAGCTAGTAGGTTTCATATGAGTAAAACGACAGCTTGTAAAGTGCGAAGCTTGCGTCCTAAAAAAGACACAAAGCACTTCCTTCAGCATAACACAAGACAAAGCCAAGGTAAAATAGAACACTGTAGAATAGGATTTAGAGAATTAATAAAAAAGAAAGAGTAAGTCATACTGACAGAAGACATAAGGAATGATGTGTGAGTACATGGGCTTGGGAATCAGACAGCCTGAGCTTGGATCCCAGCTCTACCACCTGCTACCTGTTGAGCCTGGACAGGTAACTTAGTGCAAAGCACAGATTTCCTTATAGGATAAAAGGCTATAAAAATATCTATCTTGGATAGCAGTCATGAAGAGATGATATACATAAAAACTTGGCATATGCTAATTACTCAATAACTGAAAGTTTAATAGTTGCTCAGACATCATCTAAAAGGACTGGACCTACATCTGCAGTTAACTGCACAGTGGAAGAAATGGCTGTGGGTATGCTCCTGGGTAGCCTAATGGGTGGGGTGAAGAGACACAGCTTGGGAGTGTACCATGTTGAGCATATCTGCTCAGATGTAACACGTAAGCAGTAAGTCTTGTGTTTGAAATCATGTTATCAGCCTACATGCATTATCTCTTTTAGTCATCAACATAACTCTGTAATATAAACACTGTAAAATATTTTGTAGAGGAGAAAAAACTCCTACGTAATAAGAACAGAGATAACTTGTCCTAGTATACACTGCTGGTTGGAAATAATCCAAACGAATGCACCCAAGTTTTGCCCCCAGAACTTATATGTTCATATTTCAAACTAAACTACCATCTTTCCCAGAAGGCAACCTCTTCTGCAGACATCTCTATTTCTCTCAATAGAATGAACTTCTTAGCGATTTATTTTTTAAAGTTAAATATCATAAAATAGGTATATGTTGTAGATACAAGCAGATTAAAGTAGCATATTTATCTATTAGAGCACAACTCCAAAATGGAGAGATTGAAACAGCTGTTTCATCAGCTCTTGGCAGGGCTCAGCTGCATGCCTCTTCTGCTGCTCACACATGTAGTTTCTCATGCAGGTGCCATCAGATTGGGCTGAGCTGTGGTGGCTCCAGATCTAACTCCCTCATGCTCCTCCCAGGGGCTTCACTCTAAGTTGTTGTTTTAAATAAGCTTTATTTTTTAAGAACAATTTTCAATATACAGAAAATTTGGGCGATACTACAGAGAGTTCACACATACCGCACACCTGGTTTTCCCCATTACATCTTATATCAGTGTTGTTCACGTGTTACAATTAATATGCCCATATTGATGCATTGTTATTAACTAAAGTCCAGAGTTTTTTCAGTTTTTGTTTTTTATTGTTTTTTATTTTTTACAAAATGGCCTTTTCTGTTCTAAGATCTCATCCTGGATACCATGTCACATTTAGTAGTCATGTCTCCTTGGGCTCCTCTTGGCTGTGACAATTGTGGCTTTGCTCTTTATGTGGTGTCATCCTACAGGACCACACACACACACACACACGCACACACACACACAGACATGGTAGTTTGGATTTCCTACTGGCCAAAGGCTCTGAGATGAGAGAAGGAGAAGCTGGCACATTCTAAGACCTGGGCTCCAAAATCCCAGAATAGCAATTCCTCTGCTTCATCTTGATCGAACCAGTCACAGGCTGAGCCTAGATTCAAATGGGAGGACATAAGTCCTAGCTCTTGATGGGCAGAGAGGCCTGTGCATGCAGAAAGCATGAGCAGAATAGTGAGATTGTCAAAGGTCATTTTAGAGTCAAGCCACACACAGATGCCAGGAAAATACCACCATTTGTTCAGTTGGTTTTAAGCAGAGAATGATGAAATCATTATAATAAATGGAGAATAAAATGGCATATTGATATTGAATCCAAATTTCTACTTAAGCTATGTTATCTCCAAATCAGTGGTTGCCACAGAGTATCACATTGTAACATAAATACCTGTTTCTCATGCAATTGAATCACTCATAAAAACGTTTAATGTGCCATGTAATAAATGTAGTAATTTGTTTTCTTTAGTAAATATAACAAATGTGTATATTTAAAATAAAATTAGTCTTCCATGGCCATAGAATTCAGAACTGTGGCTTTTTTTTTGAAGTTTAGGTTGTCTCCAAGCATGAAAATGGAAATACTGATCCTGTGACAACACAGCCTGAATTTTCTGCTTTGCAGATGCCAGATTTATTTTTAAATGGTGTGAATCAAATCTGTGCTGAGAGGCCAACTTCAAAATATAAAAGAAAAATTGGCAATGGGAGGATTGTGCTGGTTTGGCTGAAGTGAAGCACTCTACGGCATTTCATTCTAGTGGAGCATCTGACTGTGAAAATCTTTCCAATTGTAATTTTCTTTGGCTTGCCACAAGAGGATTACGAACTAAAGTCAGTGTTGCAGGAAATGTCACCTGTCCTTTGAAAGAAAATAATAAATCAAAACGACTTTTGTTCCTCATGTTTAAAATGAAAATAAAAAAAAAAAGTTGATCCACCTTGGAGTCTTTTCTCATTTCTTGACAAGGCAGGTAAATAAATAAAGCAGAATTTTTTGTAACTTAATTCTTGCTCATCTCAAAAGGGGAAAAGGGAAATCTTCATTCAATACGTATTCGTAAAGAGAAAATAGGAGAGCAGAGACAGAAAGAGAAATGAGATGAAGAGTAAAACAAGACCATGGCAGAGTTCCTCAAGTCAGATATTAGGTTCAGAAAGGTATCTTTAAATTACAATTTGTTTCTTTGATAGATACCATATTACAAATTCAAAAATGGGAGGTAAATAGAAACAAAAGAAAAGGAATAGATAACTATTCCTGAAAAATTCTAAGTGCTTGTATATTTTGCTTTAAGCAAATAAAGACAAACTTATCAAACAAATATAACAGAGCTCGAAAGTATCTGAATTCTTTTGCCTTAGCAATTTTTTTTTCAGTTATTTTAGCAATAAACATTGCCTGTGATGAGTACATACCCCTTCAGAGAAAGAAAGTGGTGTTTCTGGCTTATGGTACAGACATCATGGCCATGCTGACACCATTTCTTTAAAAAAGTAATTGTTAATGCTACTTTGTATATATTAATCTGAAAATATATAAGAACATTTTAATAGTTGGCGCCACCACCATAAACTCCATTCGTCGTTGCTGTTGGTATAATCATGTACTAATGATAACGTCTGGAATGTTCACGTGGTGAGAAATTTAGAAATAGCCACAGATTGCAAAGCTGGAAGATCATGGCTTACCATGTTTGCTCTCTAATGTTGCAATGATATGATTTCAGATGTGTAATAAGCCAATATGTCAAAGAAGCCAATAAGCCCATCACAAAAGCTGTGTAGAATTTTCATAGAGCATTATATCATCATTGTGCATTTTCTAGTATGGTTTGGTTTGGTATAGTACAGCCAAATTTTAAAGTGTGGTTTTAAAATTAAGAAATACTGTGGCCGGGCACGATGGCTCACGCCTGTAATCCCAGCACTTTGGGAGGCCGAGGTGGGTGGATCACCTGAGGTCAGGAGTTGGAGACCAACCTGACCAACATGGAGAAACCCCATCTCTACTAAAAATACAAAAAAAAAAAATGAGCCGGGCGCGGTGGCGGCCGCCTGTGGTCCCAGCTGCTGGGAGGCTGAGGCAGGAGAATGGCGGGAACCCGGGGGCGGAGCTTGCAGTGAGCCAAGATGGCGCCACTCACTGCAGCCTGGGCCACAGAGCGAGACTCGGTCTCAAATAAATAAATAAATAAATAAATAAGTAAGAAACATTGCATATTCGTTGATTTTACTTATTGATTTTAACTGTATAAAACTATAAGTCAAATATAACTGGAAATTTTCATTTGAGCAATGCAGAAACAGAAAACATTCCCTCTCTTTTTTTTAATCAAGCCAGGTTTAATATGATGAGTCTCAAACGAACACCAACACTAGGGTATACGGCACAGCTTACAGTCTTCTTCTGTCCTCTTTCTGGCACTGAAGATTAGAGTAACTTCCTTACGATTGTACTGTCATCATATTGAGATAAATTTGAGATACCACAAAACAGGTATCAGGTTAGGAGAAAATTCGCGTTCTATTTAAATTCTGATTTTGAATCAAAGAAAATTAATAACTGGAAAGATAAATAGATGAATATATAGATAAGAACCCTTAGCAAACATTTGCACGATTTCACATTGCTAGTATGTCTTTATTTCTTCCTTGTTTCAGATTTCCTAGTATAGAGAGCAATTTTTTAAAAAAAAATGTAATGGCCATTTTAATTTTTATTTACTTTATAAATGTTTTATTATTGAGTTTTAGGGACTATTTAAATTTTGTATTAGCTATTAATTCTGGGTCAGCTTCTCACTTGTCACCCTATCTGAATTTTCATTGACATCAAAAAGACTCTTTCCTTTGTAGAAGCATTAGTAGATCATCTTTTCTAAACCGGATACATGTCCCAGAGTTTTTCAACACTTGTGCATATAATCTACTCACAGCACCCAGTAAAAACCCAATAAATGCTGTTGACTGACTGCTTCCTATCTAGTTCAACAACAGGGAGAAAATCAAACATGTTTTCGGTACATTTCCCAGCTTCAATATTTTAACTTGTCAAAGGAGCTAAATGTGCTTGGAAATGGTGTACGACATTTTAATTATGCTACCAGAGGAATCTGAGAATAGTGAACATATTGAGAAACAGGGCAGCATGGAAGAAGAAAGTGGCACTGCTTTAAAGCCACATTATCTGATGTTTGTATCTTTCAACACTTTGGCCCAAGTTCAAGACATTAAATCTAGTTTTTCAAATGCAATTATGTATGGAAAGCACCAAGTATAGTCATGCCTGACAATAGCAGGCGTCAGGCTGAGGGACACACCATTCTTTGGTCAAAACATGAAAGCTAATTGCAAAATCCACAGGAATAAAAATAAATATTAAACATAAAGTTTTTGAAATAGAACATTTTGATGTCAGTATGCTTCTTTCATCTTAAAAACCCAATCATTTTGGAATTCCCTGAGTATTATTCAGGTAATGAAAAAATATGCTTTCTCAACAATTATGAAACACCAGGTCTTGATGGATATTTAGACACAGCTTGCATGGCATTTTTAGCTTCACACTAGCAGGAGACATGACAGAATATGGAAGAACTGTAGCTCCTCGTGACGTGATTTCTGTGGTCCTCCTTGTTCGAAACAATCTAAACTTAAAAAGTATATGACTTTGCCAAAATGAGGTGAAAACCTTTTTAAAGTGAAAGACTGCATTAAATCAGTAATTCAGCATCACACTTGAGAAGAATGAACATGAATAATTTTTAATCTGATGAAATTGACTTGTTTATGCAGATATAATGAACACTTGTTTGTTAACAAATTATTAATCTTTAAGAAGAGCTACTAACATTTTTGTTACGATTGATATAACAAAATGTTATAGACATTTGGGAGTCACTTTCTTCCAGTTCTCTCCATTCTCTTGCGCTTTTTCTTCCTGGTTTCCTCCAATTCACTTCCCAACCATCCTCAAGAGCCTATAAATTGGCACCATAACTCTAGACTAAAATAGCATTCCGAGAACTGAATGCTCATCCTTCACTCATTTTCTCACACTGTTTGCCAAATATGTTTTTCAGCATCTGAAATTAACATTCCAACAGTAACAGAAATTGCTGAATATTTAATAACATGTTTAGAGCTGTGTTTGCAATCCCTTGAAGTCGTATGTGAGTACCAGCTCCTGATGAAATTGTTCAGCCTCACTGTGAATCGTCAGCTTCCATCAGAGCTGTGCCGCCTATTCTCATGGCTAACCTTCCCATGAATACTTAGACTGACCTGCTACTTAAAGTATGGTGCATTGGCATCACCTGGGAGTGTGTTAGAAATGCAGAACTACTCAATCATAATCTCTGTTTTCATAAGACCACAGGGGATACACGTGCAAATGAGAGAGTGAGAAGCACTGGCCTGGATCTATCCACCCTCATGAAAAATAGAGCAATGCCATCCCCAGCCCACTGCTCTCTTTCCCGTGCTTGTCCAAATGGCCTCCTTCACATCTTTTGTCCTTTTCCCCTGCTCAGACCCTTCCCTTTTCTAGGCAGCACATGGGCGTGGAGAGACACCTGCCTTTATCCCATGCATGGGTTGTGAGTACCACACTCAGAAGACTAATAATGTTTAAGGATTACTTCAATAATCTAACAAGAAAAATTGATTTTCTTTCCCCATTTTGAACCTCATCATTTTGCATAGCTAAAATAGTTGAAATTCACTCTTAAACATTTGTAATATGAAGACTTTTTACGAATATTACCACATTGTCTTCCTGCCATCGTCTTCACACCATTCCTGTGAGAGAGATCTGCAGCTTTATCCTGACTTACAGGTTTGGAGTGGACTATAAATAAATTGGGAAGGTATCGCAAATTAGCTTTTCCAAACTGGAATTAGGGTCCTGTCTTAAAGTCTGCAGGAATTACAAGACTCGAGGAAGAGAATCATTGGTGGTCTGGGAAGCTCTGACAAACAATTAAGTAGAGAATGATTTAGTACACAGCTCAGTTCCTGAACATTCTCCTTGCTGACTGTGGTTACAAAAAATCTTGCCAAGACAAAAATGTTACTTCTATATAAATCCCTCTCATTCAAACTTAAACATAATAACTAATAATATCCAGAATGATGACTTGAATTATATAATCAGTGTTAAGTGGATTCTAAATACAGAAAATTTCACGAACTTTCATGGCTTTCACTAAACATGATTTGAATATGGTAAGGATTTTTATATGTGTATATTACTATGCAGTGTGGCTCTGACTCTGATTGCATTCAATATTCCATCTGGTTAAACCATGTTTACTCATTCCTCCCCTCACTAGATGCCCTTCTTGAAACCTTCCCTCAATACTCCTATGAGGAGCCTTTAAATGCTCTGAATCTATTACAGAGATAAATGCCAGGGAAGTCAATTGTAACAAACCTTGAAATAACCGAAATGTCTATTAGTAAGAAAGTAATTAAATTAAAAATGTTGTACACTCATGGGATGTAATATTTTGTAACTGGAAAAAAAGTAAAATAGAACACTGTTGTTCATTTGGAAATATGTCCATATGTGATGCTACTTTCTGAAGCAAAAAGAAAAGTTTCAGAATGAAGGTGTAATAGTTGCACTTGTGCTGAAACTCTATATACCCATAGCTTGAGAAACACAAAAGTAAATAGATTAATATCTATAGCTATAGATAGATTAAAATAAGAAAGGTGGATGGATAGAAGGGTAGAAAGACAGATAGAAAGGAAGTAGACATGAAGATATTCATGGGAATTTTTGAAAAAGAATCAAAAGATTCTGATAACAAATGTTAATTTCTGGGGAATTCAAATGAAATGTGAGAAAAGAGACTTTCACTTTCTTCTAAATACTTTTATAGAGTGTTTGAAATTTGTGTAAATGTGTATTACACTTAATTTTTTAATTATTAATTTTATAGGCATGTAGCTGAGTATCCCATTTTTCTAAGAGATAGTTTATTATTTTTCTCTCTTCTTTTTTCTCTCCTCCTTTTCCTCACTTCTTAGCTCTTTAGAAATGCAATTATAGCCTTTTACCTCCCATTTACCAGGCACTCCTTACAAGACAAGTTCATCTCCAGAGCAGAACCCTCACCCATTAGGAGGTTGCCTTGGGAGACAACAGTTGATTGACAGCCCAATGTATGCCTGCTAGAGTTTTTGGCCACATTTTCAGCCTGTTTCTGCCCATGAAGAAGCCAACTTGACTGCCCAGTAGATAAGGCACCAAAGTAAGTATGCAACCCCCTTACCTGCTCACTTCCATCTCCCATAGGTTCCCCCCTTTAAAAGGGTCCACTTTTTGTTCCAAAAGGGAAGCAGTATCCTTATGGTAGGAGCCTGTGCTTCCTCCTCGAAGGTAGCTTTGGAATTAAAAAAAAGCCATTTTCTTTATACCAGACCTCACTTTTTTTTTTAACTGGACGATGCAAGTGGCAAGGGACTGAACCTGCATTTTTGTTCCAACTATAGAGTAGGTATATATATTTATGGGGTAGGTGAGATATTTGTATACAGGCATACAGTGTGTAATAATCACAAAACAGGGTATCCATCACCTCAACTAATTAACTTTTGTGTTACAGACAATCCAATTACACTCTTCTAGTTATTTTTAAATGTACAATTAAATTATTATTGACTATAGTCACCCTGTTGTGATATCAAACACTAGATCCAATTTATTCTTTCTATCTTTGTACCCAGTAACACATTTAAATTTTTACTGTTATATCTTTTCAGAGTACCTAGCATTCACTTTGTATCCCAAATATTCTGCCTGTCTCATTGCTAGACATTTGCATTGACTCTTTCGCTTATTCCCCAGCTAGACATCTTAGCTATTTCTACTCACTGCCTGTTGCCTGAAAGAGCCTCCTACCTCGATTTTGCCTTGCTTCGTATTTTCAAACTCTAAAGTTGACCTCTCCTAGGAAAGAAACTGGTTATATAAATGTGGGTAATCATTCATTCCTATCTACTGAGCATAACTTCAGACATTTTCCCTCTAAGTCCAAAGACCAATTAACTTTATTTTTAAATTAAATATAGGTCAGTACAAAATAATTGCATTTTGACTATTGAAAGTAAATGGCAAAAACTGCAATTACTTTTGCACCAATCTAATATTTAAATTATATGCTTCCAACATGAGGCACTTAACCTTCAATAAAGATCTTTTCTCTAACAACCATGAGTACATGCTAAAGATTCAACAACGGGAAGAACTGTCTTGGAAGAATCATGATATGGGAAAGAATAGAACTAATTAGGAATGCAAATATAATTTAGAATACATTCTCTCAAGATAATTGATCCTGGACTTACCCAATTATTACCATAGCGTCCTGGTTGCTTCAGGACTATTATTCAACTTCTAAACTCTTACCCTTTGAATTAAATTGGTATTTTACTGATTTCAGAGGACTGCCAGATTCCTTGAAACCTGTAACCCACCCCACTAGAAATTTCCTCTTAAGTAACCACTTCATTGCAGGCATGCCACAGCCGCCTCTCCATCCCTTCCCACTGCCCCTCTCTGCTTACCAGTTTAATAGAGTTGTCTGCTTCTGGGTTATCTGCCTCACGCTGTGATTGCCTCACTTCCCTTCCATTTGCTTAGCGTCTAGCACTGTTCCGCATAGAGGTGGGCACTTAATAAATGCTGCCAACCATATAAAGGTAATGAGAGCAGTTAAATAAGCAGCTGAACCCCATTTATTCAGCAAGCGCTTGTTGCATATTTACTGTGTACATTGTGTTATATGTTAATGGGAGGCTGTAAAATGATTCCATTTACTCATCATTGCAATAAGGCCATTGAACTGGATGATCTCTAAAGTGAGTTGCACATCTAGTACTCTGTGATTCTAAATGTAAATTTCTACATGAGAGAACAAAGTCTCTTCCCTTGATGTAAACTTATGTTTGCAGAAATAACAATATTTGTATGTAAAAATACTAGAAAATATGAGCAAATAATTAAGTAGCATGAAAAGTGCTAATGGAATCTAAAGTAATTTGAGAGAGATCGGTGGAGAATGCTTTTTGGACAAGGTAGGTCTTTAGCAGTGTCTTTAAGAATGTAATGAATGGAACGGGACTTAACAGAGTAGATTTGAATTAATTCCAAATAGTGAGTGATTGCAGGAGAAATCCAGTGTTCCTTCTTGTCCCTTCCACACCCAGAAATGAAACCATGACCCCTTTACTTAGGGGTAGGAGATTTGCATTTACAATCAGTGATAGTGCAACAATTAACAAAATATAAAGGTAGAGTTGTGACTTAGTGAACCCTAAGAAATGCAGTAGTTCATCTGGCACAAGGGGGAAGGTTGGAATTTCAGAATGGAAAGAACTGGGGCCCGGCTCAGTGGCTCAGGCCTGTAATCCCAGTACTTTGGGAGGCTGAGGTGAGCGGATCACAAGATCAGGAGATCAAAGACCATCCTGGCTAACACGGAGAAACCCCATCTCTAATAAAAATACAAAAAAAATTATCCAGGCGTGGTGGTGCACACCTGTAGTCCCAGCTACTCAGGACATGGAGATAGGAGAGTCGCCTGAACTCAGGAGCCAGAGGTTGCAGTGAGCCGAGATTGCACCATTGCACTCCAGCCTGGGTGACAGAGTGAGACTCCGTCTCCAAAAAAAAAAAAAAAAATTAAGTTAAAAAACATTAAAACAAAGAAAAGAACTGGGGAGGAGAAGGCAGTGGTGTGAAGAAGAAAAGAGAGGAACTCTGTGTGAAAGCTACAGCTGTCCAGGGAAGACCTGAACACCTCCACTTTACAGCTCTAGGCTTTTGCATGATGCTGGTAGAAAAGAGATCTAGAAAGAGGCATGTTAATTTCTCCACTCTCCAACTCAACTCTGTACAACTGAGATTTATGAAAGATATCTCGAGTTAAAGGCTGCTTAAAATTCTAGGTCTTGTATGTATCTGCTTGATAAGAAGCTGGACATGAATGGAGGAAATGGTAGCCAGGGGTTTCACTGGTTCAGGGTGGCTAATAAAGATTGTTTCCTAGTCAAAAAGACGGGAGTGAAGAAAGCAATCCGACGTCCCCCCAAGAGCATCCTAGCAGCCCTGCATGAGACTAACTCCAGGAATAGAAACATCCAGTGAAGCAGTCACGCTCATTTAAAACATTTTAAAAATCTGTAATGTCTTTCAAGAAAACACTAAATTTGTTGACCCATTTTTAAGACTTTGTCTTTAGTGATTGCTGATAAAATTTTAGAAGCCGACACAAACTAATAGAAATATGTGCAGTTCAGTATGCCCTATTCCTTACTACCACTAACTGAAAACCTAGTGAGCTACACTCTGTTTTTTATATTGGATTAAATAGACATTGTTATTTTCTCTACCCCTCCAGAGACAACTCGAAACTGAACATAAGCTACAAAAACTTAAGTTTTCAACAGAATGCAGTTTTCTTTTGTGTTAAACCTTCTAGATATTTATTCTCTAGCTTCATTTGTTCACCTGCTTGCTTGGAAAAAATGATTTATAAGAAGTCTCTCTGGCCAGGTTGCCCAATGTAATTAGCAAACTAGCAAGATGAAACAGCTGATACTATCTGTTAGCTTCCTAATTTTCCAAAGATCACCTTACAAAACAATTAAAGTTCATGGAGAATTATGAGCAGGACTTTAGCGTGTCTAGAAATAGAGGTCATAATTTAAGCCCCCCAAAATCTATGATATTAGACAAATTATGAATTCTGAGATTTGTTAGCATCATACTCTGAAAGGAATCACACAGATTCTCTAGTTCTAATCCTTTTATTAATATTACAGATGTGGAAACAGTTGGATTGTTCTGAGTGAAAATTCCCCCTTAATTGTGACCTTAAAATTATACTTGATGTATCTGTCCTGCCAAATGAGTAAGAGCTATTATGACAAAAAAATAGAACAGAAAAGCAGAATATTTCTTCTAAATAGTCACTATGGGTATAACATTTCCATGTCTACTAACCTAGTCGACATGTGACATTATTCTGAGCCAAGTTAAGGCTTTGCTGATTTATTTTTTGTCTCTGTACTTCTCATGGAAACTCGTAGAGATCATGATTGAAAATGTTTCTTTCAGCTGTGTAATTTAATCAACCTTACCTCCTAAGCCTCTCAAGACTTTAAGAACAGGCCGGCCAGGTGCGGTGGCTCACACCTGTGGTCCCCCACACTTTGGGAGGCCAAGGCAGTAAATCATGAGGTCAGGAGTTCAAGACCAGTCTGGCCAACATGGTGAAACCCCGTCTCTACTAAAAATACAAAAAAAAAAATTAGCTGGGCATGGTGGTGGGCACCTGTAATTCCAGCTACTCAGGAGGCTAAGGCAGATAATTGCATGAACCTGGGAGGCAGAGGTGGTAGTGAGCCAAGATTGTGCCACTGCACTCCAGTCTGCGTGACAGTGAGATTCCATCAAAAAAAAAAAAAAAAGAACAGGTTGATGTAATTCCCTCCTAGTCAAGATTTCAGTTGAAGAACTACTTGATACAGTTCATTTGGAGCTGTTCTGTGTCCCTTAATTGTAATAGACTTAGATGGAGTTGGCTTGGCAGGTTATAAAATTGCTACAAGGGCAGAGTACTGTGGTGGCTTCTGTTGAATAAAACCTGAGAATCTACTTCCTGATATTCTACTGTAGAGATGTATATCTGTGTGTGTGTGTGTGTGTGTGTGTGTACGTGCATTCAGACACACTTGTCTTTATTCTATCACTACATGAAAAACCATTTTAAAGCTCTCTCACCGGGCACGGTGGCTCACGTCTGTAATCCCAGCACTTCTGGGGGCTGAAGCAGGTGGATCATGAGGTTGAGAAATCAAGACCATCGTGGCCAATATGGTGAAACCCCGTCTCTACTAAAAATACAAAAATTAGCCTGGCATGGTGGTGGGCACCTGTAGTCCCAGCTACTTGGGAGTTTGAGGCAGGAGAACTGCTTGAACCTGGGAGGTGGATGTTGCAGTGAACCGAGATCACACGACTGCACTCCAGGCTGGGTGACAGAGCGAGACTCTGTCTCAAAAAAAAAAAAAAAAAAAAAAAAAGTTTCCCATGATTAAATAACAATTTTGAATTGTCAAAGCAAAATACTGTTTTTTCTTATAAACTTATTCTTCTGTCTATCTTAAATTTTAGGTCTAAATGACTGATCCTCAAACAGCCTACTTTCACAAATGCTGTTAAATATGTTCACGTTTCCACTCACATATATCATGATTTTATAATATATTTTAATTGAAGTCCTCATTCCTTCTTTTAATCATTCATCCAACAAAAGGTGGAGGACCACTCTGTGCTGGGCACAGGCCTGGGCTCTGACGGTTCATCAGAGGCGCAGAGCACACATTTCACTCCACAGTAAATATCCTAACACATCACAAATGAGTAAATAAAAATGAGGAAAATATATATACTATCAGAAGGTGATAAGTACTATGGAGAAACATATAGTATAGTAGGTAGGAAGGGGGACAGAAAATCTGGGGAGGTTGCAATATTAAATAGGGTGACCAGCCGAAGATATCGATGAAACGATAACATTAGAGCCTCCCCCCTACAAAAAAAAAAAAAAAAAAAAAAAAAAAAAAAAAAAAAAGAATGTAGCGAGGGATAGTGGGAAAAGTGGATTTCAAGTAAGGCATCAGCAAATGCAGAAGTCCTGAGGCAGGAGTATATGAGGCTGGAAGCCCCTAGACAGCCTAGGCAGAGCTGTCATATGGCCTAAAAATGGACAAAGGACATGAGCAGCCACTTTTCAAAAGAAGACATAAGAATAGCCAACAGGCATATGTTCAACATCACTAATCATCAGAGAAACGCAGATTGAAACCACAATGAGATAGCATCTCACACCAGTTAGAATGGCTATTATCAAAAAGACAGAAAATAACAGATTTTGGAGTGGATGCAGAGTAAAGGGAACTCATACACTGTTGATAGGAGTGTAAATTAGTTCAACCTCTTTGGAAAATAGTATGGTTTCACTTAAACATGAGTAGAATTACTCTTGACGACTGTGTTGTGAACAGGCTGTTCTGGGATAAGGCTGAGAGTAGGTGAGACTCCTTAGGACTGTAAAAGGCATGACAGAATGCATTATTTTTGTGAAGGTTGTGTTAGTCCATTTTGTATTGCTATCGAGGAAAACCTGAGGCTAATTTATAAAGAAAAGAGGTTTAATTGACTCACGGTTCGGCATCTGCTTCTGGTGAGGGGCTCAGGAGGCTTAGAATCATGGTAGAAGGCAAATGGGGAGCAGGAGTGTCACATGGTGGGAGGGAGAAAGAGTGAGAGGAGGGAGGTCCCAGACTCCCTCCTAACAACATGATCTCAGGTGAACTCATTACTGTGGGGGCACCAAGCCATTCATGAGGGATCTGCCCCCACAACCCAAACTCCTTCCACCAGGCCCCACCTCCGACTTTGGGGATCCCATTTCAATATTTGGGCGGACACACATCAAAGCCATATCAAACTGGAAGTCAGGGGAGAAAATCAGATATTTTCTCTGCTTGGCTCTTGCCATTTAAGAAACCTCAGACTCTTAAAGAACAAGTGTGATGTTAAAATATTCAGTTATAAAGCATTGATGATTTACACTTAGAAATTAGTGCTGGCTCTAGAAAGAAGTTCAAGATTCTTCAGGGAAGGGGTGACGACAAAGCAGTCAATGTTGAGCAGCCTACAAAGTCCCTTAAATGGACCAAAAACTTCAGATTCTTTTAACAAATAAACAACGAAACAATAGTGAAAAAAAGCATACAGATGAACAGCAAAGACTTCAGAGTCAGAGAGACCGAATTTTGATTCATGATACTTGCCTGTTACCTGTGAGACCCCATGATAAGTTACTTTACAGCTTTGAGCCTCAGCTTCCACACTGGCTCATGCTGGTAGTAACAGCACGAAACTCAAAGCATTATTAAAGGATTAAATAAAACAACTGATTAAAAACACTTCACACAGGATCTGTTGTGAGTGCCCAATAATGATAATTATCAGTTCTCAGCTACAATAATTGAAATGTCTCAATTATTTAAAGGCAAAAGAAACTTTATTTTGGGGAACTGCACAGGATCAACATACCTCCTATATATTATATGAATTCGAAATTAGTTACTGTCTTAGAGGTTCCGGAAGAACACACTGCTGACAAAATTGGGAAAGAATAAGTTTACTTAATCAACCTCTAGTTAATTGATCCAACAATTATCTGATAATCTCCATTTCCTCTGTTCAACACGGCTGCCCTGGCATGCTGAGAGCCTGTAGCTGGTCAGCTCTACTCCATGCCGCTGTGCAATTTTACCCTCATAAGTTGGGGCCTATGCATATTAAGTGCTATGTGTATTTTTTCCTAAGATTGTTTATTCCAGTTTCACCTATTACTATAATTATATATTCTAATCGGTTGTTTAATAAAGTGATGAAATGTGAGTACAAAAAAGGAGAGTTGTTTCCACAAAAACTAATAAAAATTCGTTTGAAGTCTTTTCAATATAAACTGTTATACTGTTGATTATATGTGGGCAAGACAACGACAACAAATCCCAACTGGCATGGGGAGGAATGTTCCATAGGATTCTGGATCCATATTGCTGGGGCGGTGTTACGTTGTGATTCAGCCTGAAGAAATAACAGTTCTAAAATTGTGCATGTATCATGAGTGTGGCTCATGAAAAACAAGTGGATCCTCAATCTGTGAACTCACATTCAAAAATGGATCCAGCCTCCTATAAAAAATGAACAATTAAATGGATAGGTGGATAATAAAATAAGAAAGTATGTAAGTATCACTTTTTTATGACTTTCCAATTTATTGTCTCTAATAATCAGTCAGCTAGTAGGCTTGATTGAATTAGGTAAGAGGACATAACTTTTAATCTACTTTTACTGGGGCCCTTCCAGGCCTCCACATAAGTGTCAGTGGCCATGGAGAAGCAAGATTGACAAGCTGTTCAACTTCAGAAGCATCTACCCCTAGGCCTTCACTGTTGAAGGTATTCCCTAGTAACCACTTTTTAAATTATTATTATTATTATTGTTATTATTATTATTATTACACTTTAAGTTCTAGGGTACATGTGCACAACGTGCAGATTTGTTACATATGTGTACATGTGCCATGTTGGTGTGCTGCACCCATTAACTCGTTATTTACATTAGGTATATCTCCTAATGCTATCCCTCCCCGCTCCCCGCACCCCACAACAGGCCCCCCTGTGTGATGTTTCCCACACTGTGTCCAAGTGATCTCATGGTTCATTTCCCACCGATGAGTGAGAACATGCGGTGTTTGGTTTTCTGTTCT
>NW_016824749.1:2424763-2429862 GCF_001698545.2 Rhinopithecus bieti | reverse complement strand
TTCTTATTTATTTATTATTTATTTATTAATTTTATTTTATATTTTAAGTATTTATTATTATTATTATTATTATTATTATTATTATTATTATCATTATTTTGAGACGGAGTCTGTCACCAGACTGGAGTGCAGTTGCATGACCTCTGCTCACTGCAACCTCCACCTCCCGGGTTCAAGCCATTCTCCTGCCTCAGTCTCCTGAGTAGCTGGATTATAGGCACCCACCACCAGGCCCAGCTAATTTTTGTGTTTTTAGTAGAAACGGGGTTTCACCACGTTGGCCAAAATGGTCTCGATCTTTTAACCTTGTGATCTGCCCACCTCGGCCTCCCAGAGTGCTGTGATTACAGGTATGAGCCACTGCACCCAGGCTAAACTATTATTTATTAATTCAACAAGCGCACTGATAGGTGAACAAAGGTGCCACCAAGTCTACCAAAGAAAGATGCGTATTTGTCCCTTCAGTGATTTACACAGGAATGATGGCAATTCCTTACTGGTTGATCTCCCTTTTTCTTCTCCCGTGCCAAACCATCTCCTGTCAGATTTTCCTTCTAAAAGCAGAGCTCTGCGGTGGTCATCCTTTGCTTAAACTCCCAGTGACTGCCCATTGCTCCAAGCCACAGTTCGGTGCTCAGCCTGGCCCCACAGCCCACATCAGGGAGCACTTGCCTACTGGGAAATTGCTCCCCGTCTCCCACCTCTTCTTTTGTATCCCCTATACTCCAGCAAAGCTGCTGTGGCTCACTTAAGTATTTTATGTTCCCCCAACTTGATCGAGATCTCTCTTTTCTCCTCCATTTCTGTGCATCCAAATTCTAGACCCTATCCAAACCCCATGTCTTCCAAGTTCTTTCCTAATTCCCCAACCAGAAGTAACGTTTGGATTTCAGCAGCATTTTACTTGCATCTTCAGAAGATACATGATCACTTTCTACCTTGGATTGGAAGTTTTATATGCGCACCTTGCTCTTCCTACTGGGATGTGGCATTCCTGAGAGCAGGACTGATACTGCTTTATCTCTTTAACTCTTTTAATAGTTGTCTTAGGTTATATGTTTAGAAAGAAAATAAGTATTTATTCATGGATAAGGTAGCAAGGATTCATTTAGAATACAAAAGACAGAAGCTTAGATCAAACAAAATCTAATGCTAGCTATATAACTGAGTCAAATATTTCAATGTGAAAGGGTGCTAAAAGATGATTTGGTCTATTCATTTTACAAGTTAGAAAATTAAGAAGCAGAATATTAATGGATTTTTTTGCAATTCTATATTGTATACCCTCAGATAGAATGAAATTTTAAATAATTTTCAAAATGTGACCACTTTTATTTCACTTTCTTAACTCATTCCCACAAACATATCCTCAATCATCAGCTGAAATGACCTCTCCAGAACCAGCCCTCTTGTTCCCCTCCCTCACATACCTCACCAGCACAGTGACCTGATTGTTTCTCTAATTTTCTTTTGATCCATATTCAGGGCAACAATATAGTGATGTGGAAAAGAATATGTGCTTTGATATCAGGTATCTCAGGGTTTTATTCCCTGCCCTGTTACTTTCATAATTTGTAGCACTCAGGCTCTCTGAGCTTCCGTTTTCTGATTTGTAAATTTAGGATATTGAAAATATTATAATAGCTAATATTATTGAGACCTTGCTAAATATATACTGTTCTGAATGCTTTACATTTATTGTCTGAAATCTCAAAACAACTCTATGAAGTAGGCACTATTATTATCCACACACTTACAAATGAAGTAGGTACTATAATTATCCCCATATGATAGATGGAGAAGTGACGGCTTAGAGAAGTTAGCTGGCCTGTAGAGTCACACAGTTACTGAGGAGTGGAGCTAGAACCGAAACCAAGTTCTTACGACTTCAGAGCCCATGAACAAATGGTTATTGTGAGGATGATTTGCAAAGGCCAGTCCTACTATTTGCTATAAAGAGTGTTTCTCAGGACTCTGGTTGAATGCTGTTACTCTAAGTATGTGTGAGTTAATTTTACTCCAATTATAGAAACTCTCTAGTTGTGGGATTTAAGGAACAAATGTTACATTCTGTATCATGAGCACTCCCCATCTGTTGACATTAGGAACCTTAGCTAATTTTTCTTTTAATGTTTCAATTTCTTAAATTATGTCAACTCTTTTGAGTTAAATTGATAGTGCCTGTTTTCCATTTTGCCAACTGAAGAATCTCACTAGTGACTGAATGTCCTGGGCAGCTATCTTCAAGTTTGAAACCCAGTCCTTCCCCTACACTCCTTTCTAACTGCCCTCAAGCAGAGGAAGAAATACCCTACCAGGTGCAACAACCACCAGATAGTTCAATAGACTTTGCAAAGCACATTTTTCTGAACTATTCAGTAGAAGCTTCTAAACATATCTTTATATGTTCTGAAGCATATAAAACAAATCACATTTTTCTGAATTATTTGGTAGAAGCTTCGAAATTAACTTTCTCTATGAAGTTTCCTTGTTCAAGCTTTCATGTTAACATGATAGTTCAGATGAATGACATTCCTTAACATTATTTTAAAAAACAAGGCTTTGATGGAGCAGTAAGTCACTTGTGAAGCACAGGACATCTTTAAAAATTAGCAAGGAGAGAACAGAATTACCAAATGTACTCATTTACTGGCGTTTTATTTCTACAGCCATCAGCTCAATTTCTTCTAAAATAAAAGCTAATGAGGACAATGGCATGTCCAAATGCCTTTACTGGATGATATATGCCACAGGTATACTATGTGAGCCCTGTAGCAAATTGGATGTAACATTGTTGATTCTGTATTGTTGGTACATTGGGAATGGGTTTTTATAGATTTTAATTTTCCAGGAAGATTACTAGGGCTATAAGAAGATACATCCAACCACGCTATTTGTCCTTTTGTCTATAAATTTGTCTTTCATCCATTAAAAAGGTGATTGTGTGAGGAGTCCAGCAGACCTTACAACTATAAAACACTGTGAAGCTGTGATCCAGAGAGGTAGATGAATAGGACAAACCGATGAATCACCTAAATAGCATCCAGGCATCTGTGTGTGTGCTAAACTGTGCCATAAACGAAAGTAATCATCTTCTCTTCTCTTCCCCCACTTCTCTGTAAAGTAACCTCCTGACAGAAGCTTCAACTCTTCTTGTAGTGCTCATGCATTGCAGAGATCAGCTGAGAATTTCCAAGCTCCCTGAAATCTACAGAAGGTTGGCTCGAACCCCTATCCCAGATGCTAGAGTTGACCAAGTTCTCCACAAACACTTAGCAAATTCCAGGGTGGGAAGGAGAATCTGAGCAAGGAGACAACGATTACATTGTCATGGTCATGTGTGTCTTGAGCTAGTGCTTTACTGGAATTAGTTTATTCTGTTAAGAGTTTCCCACATGCCCTGTCTTTATGTTACACTCACGACAAAACAGACATAAAGCACAGGCCTCGCCTCCGGTTCCACAGGAGGCTCACCAACCCATGCCCTCAAGTGATGCCTCTCTCTGCTGAGACTAAAGAAGATGGTAACCAAGTAAAGAGACGGAGGTTTGGAGTGTACAAGCAGAGAAACTACACGTGGAAAGGCATCGAAGCAAGAAAGAGCATGACATGTTCTTAGTACTGAAAGAAAATACAATTGGACTGCAAATATTTTCTCTTTTGTGGGATAAAGGGTGGGTGTTTCTACTCCTCCTTTTCAATACATCCCAACAAAACATCTGTGCACTTCTTTAGACAAGACCAAAATGCAAATATTTTTGTTACTATTCTTTGTACTATCACCAAATCAAAATAATATCTTATTTTTGTATAACTCTTTACACTTTTCAAAGCAATTTCCACTGTCTATTTGTCTATTTGTCTATTTCAGAGGCCCCTCACCACCAAGGATAATCAGTGAACTATCGTTTTTGTGGATCCATTTGCGGGTTTTAACAAAATTAACTATAGAACTTACTGAAACATCAAACATTTTAAAAAATGGAAAATATTATTTTTTTAACCAAAAGCAAAAGAGTTGTTTTCAGACACACTTATTGCATATAGCAAAGCAGCTCATTTGGTGGGTGGGGGTGAGGTGTGCCATTTTTTGTCTTACAGACATGAGAGACAGCATTTTAGAATAATAATAATTATTATTATTATTAATAGTTATTATTATTATTATTATTATTATATTGAGAAGGAGTCTCACTGTCGCCCAGGCTGGAGTGCAGTGGCACAATGTCACCTCACTGCAAGCTTCACCTCCTGGGTTCACACCATTCTCCTGCCTCAGCCTCCCAAGTAGCTGGGACTACAGGTGCCCGCCACCATGCTCAGCTAATAATTACTTTAAATGGACCAACTCTAACAGAACAATTTACAGGCAAGTCAACAGAGCCTTATGTTCAATTGTACTTCTTCAGGTATGCACTGCCAAGCTGGTAACTGTTTCTTGGCAAGGCCTAGGCAGGCCCAGAGCCTACCACCTGAATCCCCTTCAATCCCTCACCCCATGACTATCATCAGACCAAAGCGGAGGTTAGAAAGGTGAAAAGGGAGACCTGGCTTTTGTTTAATGTTTTATCAAAGTGTAACAATGATTCTATTTCAACATGTTATATACTCTATTCTTTTTAAAGATTTATAAATGTGTAAATAATTATTCCAGGGCCAGGCACGGTGGCTCATGCCTGTAATACCAGCACTTTGGGAGGCCGAGTGGGTGGATCACGAGGTCAGGAGATCAAGACCATCCTGGCTGACATGGTGAAACTCCACCTCTACTAAAAATACAAAAAAATTAGCTGAGTATTCTTTAAAAAGAATAGAGTATATAACATGTTGAAATAGAATCATTGTTACACTTTGATAAAACATTAAACAAAAACCAGGTCTCCCTTTTCACCTTTCTAACCTCCGCTTTGGTCTGATGATAGTCATGGGGGTGAGGGATTGAAGGGGATTCAGGTGGTAGGCTCTGGGCCTGCCTAGGCCTTGCCAAGAAACAGTTACCAGCTTGGCAGTGCATACCTGAAGAAGTACAATTGAACATAAGGCTCTGTTGACTTGCCTGTAAATTGTTCTGTTAGAGTTGGTCCATTTAAAGTAATTAT
>NW_016824749.1:2363304-2422174 GCF_001698545.2 Rhinopithecus bieti | reverse complement strand
ATAATTACTTTAAATGGACCAACTCTAACAGAACAATTTACAGGCAAGTCAACAGAGCCTTATGTTCAATTGTACTTCTTCAGGTATGCACTGCCAAGCTGGTAACTGTTTCTTGGCAAGGCCTAGGCAGGCCCAGAGCCTACCACCTGAATCCCCTTCAATCCCTCACCCCCATGACTATCATCAGACCAAAGCGGAGGTTAGAAAGGTGAAAAGGGAGACCTGGTTTTTGTTTAATGTTTTATCAAAGTGTAACAATGATTCTATTTCAACATGTTATATACTCTATTCTTTTAAAGATTTATAAATGTGTAAATAATTATTCCAGGGCCAGGCACGGTGGCTCATGCCTGTAATACCAGCACTTTGGGAGGCCGAGGTGGGTGGATCACGAGGTCAGGAGATCAAGACCATCCTGGCTGACATGGTGAAACTCCACCTCTACTAAAATACAAAAAAATTAGCTGAGTATTCTTTAAAAGAATAGAGTATATAACATGTTGAAATAGAATCATTGTTACACTTTGATAAAACATTAAACAAAACCAGGTCTCCCTTTTCACCTTTCTAACCTCCGCTTTGGTCTGATGATAGTCATGGGGTGAGGGATTGAAGGGGATTCAGGTGGTAGGCTCTGGGCCTGCCTAGGCCTTGCCAAGAAACAGTTACCAGCTTGGCAGTGCATACCTGAAGAAGTACAATTGAACATAAGGCTCTGTTGACTTGCCTGTAAATTGTTCTGTTAGAGTTGGTCCATTTAAAGTAATTATGAATGCATGGGTCAGTGCTATTGGAAAAGAGCACTTTTGTACACTTTCAGAGGCCTCAGCAGCAATGTATTCTCCCCATCTGACCCTCCGGATGGTTCCAGGCCAAGTGTCTCTCGGGGAAGGCTGGTTTCTCTCAACGCCCCCTTTCTGTCTGTGTTTCTTGGTTACCAGGCTTGCTTACTTTGTACTATTCTCAGAGCCCATGACTTCCTCTGCTTTTTTCCCTACAGAACCTTCCTTTTCTCAAAAGTGCTCATAACCTTCCCTGTGCCTTAGCGATCACAAGACTGAGCACATTTCCTGTTCGCTGAATAAGCTCTATTCAATGCAAATAAATTAAAGAGGAATAAGCAAATTGCTGTAACACTGTGATTGCTCATTAAGACTCTGAAAAATACTCAGGAGCATAGACTTGTTCCCTTAGAAATACAATAAACAGGTCATTGAAATCTTTGAACATGAAATGTCTGCTATGTGCAGAAGTGCTATATTGACATTGTTACTGTGGATTTCATTTTCTCACTGTTTCGATAATTTTTACTCCACACTCCATTAAAATTATTATTTTAAAAAATTAACACAAAGGCTTTCCCTTCTTCTCTGATGGGCACCAGACCGAAGTTGATGTGCAATAGAAAGGAAATATTAATCAGAGTGCAAAGCAGTGGAAAGATGCCCACTGCTTTGCAGATTAGAAATGGATGTCAGGAAGTTTCCTGCAGGTGGTCATGTTATCTCTTTACTCTCTTTGTAAAGAAACAATTTACAAAAAAATGTTGAGTCTTACCCTAGGAGGAAGGCCATCCTGGAGACAATGGCTTTGCCCTGAAGAAGACCGTGCTGTTAAACACCATAGAAATGATATGGTAGTGAGAGTTGTAGGTTGTGGATCTGAGAGCTGCCCCAGCCTTGCCGCCTACCAGTCAAGGGATCTTGGTGAAATCACCAATTCCTCTGAGCCCCAGTTTCCTCATCTGTAACGTGGATTTCATAAAAATAACTTCTTGTATTGTAAGAGTTGAAAGCACGAATATATGTATAATGTAAATAATTTCTCATTAGACAAATCACATGAAAAGTATTCAATAAATAAAACGTTATTGTTTGTTAGTTCTTGATTTAGAGCCATCTGAGTCTTTCCTGTACCCTTGTAGATAGCTTGGTCAGCTCCATGGAGAAGAGCTGAGTTGAGAGTTTTGGTGGTGGTGAACTGTTAAGGAATAGAATGTTTGATGAACTAATATCCCCTATTCCATGAGTCAACATATCCACTCCTGCAATGGTACTGAGGGAAGACCCTGGGTTGTCATCACTGTGGCAATGCTAGTGCAATAGCTTAGTGAGTTCTTTCTGCTTGTTGCACAGACAAAACAAATGCACAGACAAAACAAATTCACTGAGATGGTCACATTGCAGTAAAAAAAGGTTTAATTAGCACACGGCTGGCCATGCAAGAGATCTAGAGTTATCACTCAAATTAGTCTCTCCAAGAACTCAGAGGCTAGGGTTTCTGTGGATTATGTGGTGTGCAGGAGGCTAGGGAATGTGTGCTGCTGATTGGTTGGGGATGAAATCATAGGGTGCGGAAAATGGTCCTTGTGCACTGAGTATACCTCTGGATGGGGCCACAGAACCAGTTGTCATGAGTCGCAGCTCCAGCTTGAGTCCGTCAGTTGCCAGAATGCAAAAATCTGAAAAACATCTCAAAAGACCAGTCTTAAGTTCTACAATAGAGATGTTATCTGCTGGAGCAATTGGGGAAGTCACAAATCTTCTGACCTCTGGCCACATGATTCCTGGGCAGTAGGGGATTATAGAAACTATAATTCTGCTACATTTTAGAATTCAGGCCCCTCTCATGATCTTAAACTTATGGTCTTTCATTAGTTTCTGGTCCTTGAGCAAGGATGGAGTTGGTTTTAGGGAGGACCTGTCATCATCCTTGCTTTTAAGTTACTGTTAACTGAATTTCTCCTATGGTTAGCTTGGCCTATGGTTACCTTGTTCCTTCCTAGGAAGGAACAAAGACAACCAGCCTATTAAGCTAGAAGCAAGATGCAGTCAGCCATATTAGATTTTTCTTGCTGTCATAATCTTTGCAAAGCCAGTTTCACTACCACCCCATATAATGCTAGAAATAGCACAGGGCCCAATTGATATCTACTAACTTGAAATGCTCTGACATACTTGGTAGTAAATTTTTTTAGTAGTAGAAAATCTAAAGTTTAACTGTTGCACACAAGCATTTTTTTTTAATCATGTAGTAATACAGTTAATTCTGAATGGAAATGAAAAATAACTAAGCAAGGGCAACAGATCATATGCATTGTTATCCAGACATATTCCGTTGTTTGCCAAGAAACTGTAAGTTAACCCTTATGAATAAGAACAATGTCTTTGTTCTGCTTATTATAGATGGAACATAAATTCTGTAAGGATTCCCCAATGCCATCCGTGGAATCGGTGTGCTAACATGAATTTTATAAATGTTGAAATTATATTTAGAAATGATAAGAAAACCAAACACCACATGTTCTCACTTACAAGTGGGAACTAAACATTGGGTACTCATGGACACTGAGGACTAATGAAGGGAAAAAGAAGGGGACAAGGTTTGAAACACGAATGATTTGGTACTATCCTCACTCTCTGGGTGATGAGATCATTCATATCCCGAACCTCAACATCATGCAATATACTGTGTGACAAACTGAATCTAAAATAAAAGTGGGTTTTTTTAAAAAAGAAATGATACAAATGGAGCAGTATTTAGAGAGTTCATACGTGAGGTGCAGAACAATGACCCTTGTTTTCTTGATTTTCCTTTTGTATTATTTACGACGAACTGAAATCCTATTTATTTATACTGTATCATGAAGTTTTTACCAGATAAATTTTAGATTTACCAAGGAGAAATCAAGACTAACATTTAATAGTTTCATACATTTAATATGCAAGTCTGATTAAGCTACTAAAGGTAAGTTTTAATGTGTATTTTTGTTTAGAAATGCTGATTTATAGTCATGTTTAATAATTAGAGGTGAATGAGCATTTTAGTCGATTGGGTAAAGTGACCTCCAACTCGCTGATCTAGCTTTTGCTTTTCCTGTATTAATTTATGAATAATTTACATCTGGCCCCTGGGCATTTTACAATACACAATGACATGGATATCTTGATAAACTGCTAATTAACAATTTTATCAGCAACCTTTCCCCAAAACAGAGCAGATACCATGCTTTAGTAACTTTGTGCTTTTAACTATGTCTAACATAGTGCTTTGCAAGGGGTAGCAAAGGATAAACATTAAGAAATTATTAATTTCCACGAGCTACTCAATGAATGTTTCAAATGTCATTTCAAGCACTTTTCATGGAAAACTAAAACCTTGCTATTTTCCTCGTAAAGGATTGTATTCACTGCTTATTAGTCTATGCATTTGGACTGTGTGACTTAGCTGCTGATAACTTTAAGCAAACCGAACACTTTTCAACTAAAGATAGTTGTCTTGTAATGGCAAAATAAATAAAATACATGTAAGAAATGCAACTCAACCAAAAACCTTTATAGAAAATACTTGTAATAAACTCAGTAGAAGTTTTTCTTTAAATTGAGACATAATTTCTGTTGTCCAATTAGAAAATATTATAAAATTAAGAAAATCCATTCTTAGGAAGAGCAAAAAAAAAAAAAAATGGGCATGGTCATATTCTTCTTGAGAAGTGGGCAGTAGCATTATCCTTTAGATAGTAATTGGGCATTATGTAGTAATTATTCCAAAATTGGGCATATTTTTTGACCTAAGAATTACATAAGTAGAAAAATTTAAGGAAGTAACTCTAAATTCAGAAAATCCTTTATAGAAAACAGTGTTCATGAAAATATTATTTATATAGAAAAGAATCAAAGCTTAAATTTCCATCAGAAAGGAAATAATTACTTGTGATATAGCCACATGATTGAATAATATGGACTCATTAAAATGGCTACAATAATCTGGAAAAACATTTAAAATTAAATTACATCAAAAATAGAGTATAAAACTCTATTCAACAATGTTGATACTTTCTTTGAAATTGAATTACGGATTTTTTCTCTTTTCTAATTTTATGCATTTATTATCTTTTAACTACTATATACTTGTTTTATAGTTTAAGAAAAATAAATTGCTGAGTTCATTGCAGGAATCCTTTTGGAGATTATGCTCTGAATTACTTTGTGTTATATCATGTGAATTCAAGATAGCAAAGTATGGTTTTAAGAGCTCTCAGATGCAAGGAGGTCCATTAAAGATTCTTTTTCTAACCCAGTCAAAGGCAGAGGGGAGGCAATATGTGAAACTCTCGGTCATGTGTAGAGATCTGTGTGTCTGAAGAAGTCAGTATGACTACAGCTTAAACAAAAACAGATGGAATATCCGCAGATGAACTGAATATATAGACAAGGAACAGATCAAACTTGCCCATATTCCTCCTCAGGGAAATGGAAAGATTTCCAAAAGTTTTGTAAAGAAAATGACAATATTCGATTTACATTTTACAGAGATCATTGTGATAGTTTAAAGGACCGTGGATTGAATCTAGGAGACCAGTTGAGGAGCTATGGCTATAGTAGATGGATGTAGCCATGGGGCTTGGATTATGATGGGGGGTGGCAGTGGAGATGGAGGGAGGTAGAGATATTTGAAACATATTGTGAAGATAAAATTAGCAAGACTTTGTGATGGATTGTTAGTGGGAAATAAATGAATGTGAGACATCAAGAAATTTACTTTGATTTATAGTTAAGAATTTTGTGTTTTTTTAAATCACAAGTGACTGCTGAATTTGATTACTGTTTTAGCATCTATAATATGATTATATGATTGTCTTATTATTTCTGTTACTGTGACATGTCATATTTATTGATATTTAAATGTGAAGCCACTTTTGTATTTTCAATATAAATTTCAACAGGTTGTAATGTAATTATTCTTTTTATATATCACTCTTAAATTATTCATTTATGTTTTGCTTAAGGATTTTTTATCTATGTTTAAGAGAGATATTGGGCTATCATTTTCTTTACTTATCATGTTCTTCTTAAGGTTGGGTATCAACTGGTGTTTGCCTCATAATAGTAGTTTGGAATAATTTTTTCTTTTTCTATTCTTTGGGAGAGTTTCTATGAGGCTGAGGTTATTTCTTTCCTAAATATTTGTAAAAATTCACAGTTGATCCATTTATATCTGGAGTTTTCTTGGTGAGAATGTTTTTTAATAAAAGTCTCCATTTTTCAATAGATAATCACATCTTGTAGTTATTTGTTTCAATTGTGATATTCAGGATGTCTGTTAGTTTCCGTTGTAATGAGACATTTATGGAATTCTCTTCTTGTGACCTCATACCCTGGGTACACCTTGGGGATTCATGGTAGTCTCTTGATCCAGGCTTTCAGTTGCCCATCAAGTGCTTTCTGTTGCCCCTCAAGTGCTTTCTGTTTCAACATCTGATCAGCGTTATGAAGCGTGGCTGGGTTATATATTATAATTTTCAGGGCCATTATTAAAACTAACCATACCATTCTTTTGCTTAATACTTACAAAAATTTTGCCATCTTCTATCATGCTTTGACATATTTTTCTGCCTTTTAAGGTCTAGCTATCTGCACATGTTTTGCCATACCTTGTAAGGATAGTGCTAAAAAGTCTTTGGAAGCCTTTGAGTGTTGTCCTTATAAAGAGATAACAAGTGTTGCTTCACCAGCCTTTTTTAGTTATCATAAGTAATAACGTCACTGTGCTTGTTCACCAGGTTCAGATTTTGGAGTTCTGAGGGATTCCTGGTTGAATAGACTTGTGCTAATTCATAGTATGCATTGCTAAGGAGCTTAATGAATCTACCAGTAATTTGAGATCTGTATTTGGTAGCTATTGTACTCTGACAAGTAATATCAAGAAAACTATAATCAACTTTTTACGTGATCCTCACAGAGTTAGCAAGAATTCTCGACAGAAATGTAGTTATAATTAAGCATTTGTCAGGCTGCCCTTTGTCCCATTTCCTTGAAACCGAAAGTCCTGTTGCACTGGGTACCGACCACTTGCATCCTCACTGTTCCTATAGGTAGGATTTCTGACCTTAGAATCATAGGGCTTTTGCTTAAGACAGGATCTCTGACACTGGAATCATAAAGCTTTTGCTTAAGAGTTGCTTAAGCAGATCCTGACTTCCAGCAGGACAATAGAGGTCAACTGGTCTCAAGGCCCCACAGAAGACCTGAATGAGCCTAAGAATACGGTTTCTTCACCTGCTGGCCCCATGACTTCACCCTGCACAATTCAGCCAATCAGTGATCTCTACACTCCAGCCCTTGCCAAAACCCTTAAAATTCCTAGCACCAAACTACTCAGGGAGACAAATTTTGAGTTTTCCGCCCATCTCCTCATTTGACAGCCCTGCAGTGAAACTCTTTCTCTGCTGCAAATGGGTATATCTATGTATTGACTTGCCACACTCATGGGGCAACAAACTTATGATTTCAATCCAGCATGATATGACAACCTGACATGGCAAGAGTGGGTTCAGCTTGTTCAGAAGGTAAAGGACTCTTCAGCCTGTGCAGGTCATCCCTTGTGAGAGGAGTAACATAAACAGTTCTTTGCATCATCGTTTCCTATTTTACAAAGTGCCTAGGATTTTGTCTTTAATTCAGATATGGTAATGCCAGTAGATCAGGAGTCAAACACCATTGAAAAGATAGTTTGGGCCGGGCATGGTGGCTCATGCCTGTAATCCCAACAATTTGAGAGGCTGAGGCAGGCAGATCATTGGAGGTCAGGAGTTCAAGACCAGCCTGGCCAACATGTTGAAACCCATCTCTACTAAAAAATACAAAAATTAATCAGGTGTGGTGGCACAGACCTTTAATCCCAGCTACTCAGGAGGCTGAGGCAGGAGAATCACTTGAGTCCGGGAGGCGGAGGTTGCAGCGAGCCGAGAACACCGCCACTGCACTCCAGCCTGGGTGACAGAACAAGACTCCATCTCAATAAATAAATAAATAAATAAATAAATAAAAGAAAAGATAGTTTGTCACTCATGGTTCCCAAGAGAGGGGCATGACATACAGAGGGCCACAAGAGGAGGCACAGGGGTAGTCAGGAGGGAGAAGGGGAGGAGAAAGTATGGACCAGGGCCAATACTATCCTTTTTGAGGCAGTAAATGATCAAGGTAGGGTAGAAAAGCTGAGCGGTGGTAGGATTGGATAGTGTGAATAATTTCAGCAGACTCTGGGACATGAGGGTCATCCCTAGTTATCTGGTACCCTTCTCTGGGGCGATTTAGGGCAGGAGGAGAATGTCCTGTGCTGCAGGAGCCTGATGAAGGAAAGCGGATGTGGATATGTACTTGGGATTTGTTGGCTTGCATACCACAGGTGTGCTCACAGGAAACTTGTTAGCCTTCTCTAGGAAATTAGCTAATTAACGGTCCCCCCACCCCCAGGTCCACAAGACTCCAAACATGTCAAAGCATCATAAAATACAGAAAGTAGAAAATATGATTAATACAGCTCCATTCTCTTTACAGATATCCGTCATAACCATGTCAAATGCTGAAAGGGTAGGCTTAGAGCATTTTGTCTGCAAACAAAGCTGGCAAAAATCAGCATGTATTCAGGTCAGCTGGTTTGTATTCATCCGCAGCTTGTTAGAGCTCCTCTAAGGATGCCAAGTCCTCCCAGGGGTGTTTTCTTTCCACAAATTCATTTGTTAACTGATGGCATAGCCCAGTAAAAGTATCTGTTGCATATTGAAGGTGCTCCCATCACAAGTACTGATGAAAAGTGAAACCTGTGAGAATAGTGTTTCCACGTCAGGAACAGCAGGCATAGAAAATCTCACAAACAAAACAGCAAGAACCCTCAAAAGATGTTCCTGTATATCAGGAGCCCCAAGCACAATACCCAGATGATGTAAGTTCTTTGCAGGGAATTCTCTACTCCAGTCAATCAGTTCACAAAGCTGAGTCATTTGCCCTTGAGTTAGAGCTGTGGTTCATTGGTCACATATTGCTGTGGGGCAGTCATCATTCCCTGATACAACCCAAGTGGTAGAGGGAGCTTAGGCAGGACTAGGTGGCCACTCTGGGAGGAAGAACTGCCGCAATTTAGCAAAGGGATTCAAACATTTTTCCAGGAGTGGATAAGCTAATTTATAAGGGACCGAGACAAAAATCCACATTGTGTGGCACTGGCAAAAAGATAAACCTGTAGATCAGTTGAATAGAATTGTGAGTTCACAAATAAACTCATACATTTACAGTTCATTGACTTGGACAACAGTACCCAAAATCAATCAATGGGGAAAAAATAGCATGCACCAAATGGTTCTGGGACAACTGAATAGACATATGCAAAAGACTAAATGTGGACTCCCTTGCTCATACTGTTTATAAAGATTAACTCAAAATCTACCATAGCCCTAAATATGAGAGCACCCCAAAAGCACAAGCAACAACAGCAACAAATATAAATTGGACTACATTAAAATTTAAAAATTTTAAAAATTAAAAAATTTCTTGATACCACCAAGAAAATGAAAAGACAATCCAGAGAATGGGAAAAAATATTTGAAAATTCATATATCTGACAATGAACTTGTATTTACCAACACTATGCAAAGAACTCTTACAGCTCAAGAATAAAAAGACAAATAATCCAATTTAAAAAATGAGTGTAGAACCTGAACAGACATTTCTACAAAGTAGATACACAAATGGCCAATAAACACATAAAAAGATGTTCAACATCATTAGACATTAGGAAAACGCAACTCAGAAGCACAATGAAATACAAATCCACCCTCAATGGGGTGATTATCATCAAAGAAACAGACAACAACGTGTGTGAAGAAGGATGTGGAAAAACTCGACTTCCCATTCCTTGCTGAGAATATAAAATAGTCCACCTGCTTTGGAAACATTCTGGCAGTTCCTCAAAATGTTAAACCCAGAGTTACCATATGACCCAGCATTTCCATCCCAGGTATATAGTCAAGAGAAATGAATATGTACATCCATACAAAAGTTTGTACATGAATGTTCATAGCAGTGTTATCCAAAATAGCAAGAAGTAGAAAGAGCACAAATGTCCTTAAACTGATGAGTGGATGAATAAATGTGGTTTGCTCATATGATGGATTATTATTTGAATCAAATAAATGAAAATAAAAGGAATAAAAATAATGATACATGCTACAACAGGGATAGACCTTGAAAACATTACGCTAAGTGAAAGAAGTCAGTCACAAAAGCCACATATTTATATAAAGTATTCAGAGTATTCAGAATAGGCAAGTTTATAAAGACAGAAAGCACATTAACCCTAATATTATCTAGGGCTGAAGACTATAGGGAAGAAGGATTATGAGGTGAAAGCTAGTGATGATAGGATTTATTTTTGAGTTAATAAAAGTTTTCCAAACTTGGATTGTGGGCATGCTGTACATTTCTATGAATATACTAAAAACCACTGGATTGTAAACTTCAAGTGTTGATTTTATGGCATGTCAATTATGCACTCATAAAACTGCTAAAAACGTTACTCAGAAAATGCAATAAAATTACCTGGAAGTTTGAAAAGACAATGATCTAAATTTATTTAAATTACATCAGATTATAATACTTAAATTTTATGTAGTAATACTTATGTTTATTTTAAAGTTATCACCACTTATTTAAATATGCAATCGTGAGCCTGGCAGTTGGTTCCCAACTCCATTTCTGTGCTTTGACCAACATCATTGAATTTGAAAGGCAGTGTAATATAAGGTCATGAGGGCCTTCCACATTTTTCTACCAGAAATGATGGTAAACCTAGTTAAAGATGGTCTCTTACACAATTGACGGGAAATCCTGATCTACCTGGAAAAACCTCTCACTGATATTACAAGACCATGTCCCTTCAAAAGTAGTAACTCATTGCTAGAGAAGGGTAACCTCCCATTTTCATAGCACACTTTTTTGAGAAGTCCTTGATAAGACTGATTTCTATATGTGAGTCACAATTTTTCCCTATAAGTTCACAATCTAAATTATTTAGTGCCCACAGCATAGGTATAATGATACAGAGCTCAATAGTAAAAATGTATATGGTGTCCCTCCTCCTGTGGCTATAGGCCTGACAGTGAAGAATGGAAAATTCAGATAATTAAGAATCTTCACAACGAGTGATAACGTTTAAAGCCCCAAAGAACATGAAACTAGATAGAGAATAAATCTATTGATAATTTCTAGTTTTAAGTAGCTATGGGTGGCAGAAACTATGTATAATTGTACGTAATCTTCCAGAAAAGCCTGTACAGATACAAATGAAAAAACCGTAAACTCAGGCCAAGCAGGTAGTCTAAGGCTACACAACTAATAAGCACATACAGACTGTAAATAAAATTTTAAAAAATATCTCCAGCTCATGTCAAATACAGTAACAAATGTTGACAAGAATGTGTAGAAACTAGAATTCTCATTCCTTGTTGAGAATATAAAATGGTGTCCCCCGCTTTGAAAACATGTTGGCAGTCCCTCAAAATGTTGACCATAGAATCGCGATGTGACCCAGCATTACAATCCCAGGTATATCCCCTAAAGACAGGAGAACATAAGCCCATATAAAAATTATATAGAAATATGTACATAGATGCATATATGTATACATATTTAACCAGTAGTAGAGTTTCAAACCAAAAGCATTAATGTTTCACGTCAGTTTACAAAGTTCATTCAACAAAGCTCAGAGATGGTCAGTGGCTTGCTACGAGTTAACTAGCTAGTTCAATTAAAACCAAGACTAGACTCCAGTGTAAGACTTTTGGTGAAAAAGTACTTAGAAATGTATCAAGGGATTCCTGTGGTATAATTCCCTACCTTTGATGAATACTGAGATTTCTGTTCTAGGTCAAGGAGCTGACATCTTCCGTTAACTTTTCTTTTTTCTCTTCTCGGTCCTGTTTTACTCTAAGGGTTTGAATTGTAAATTCTATTATAAATATTCACTTTGATTTTTTCATCTTTTATAACTTTCCCCCTTTCTATTCAAAAGCTGATTATTAAGAGCTAAATGTGCCTATTCAAATGAACTAGGAAGTCGAATAATTGTACAGTGGAATTCGAGCCCCAGTTCTTTTGGGAAGGTGGTAATAGTCTAACCTGACTAACGAGCTTTTTAAAAAATCCACTGAGCAATACTATTCAATTGTACTTCACTTAAGTAATGCAGATTTGGAACCAGTCAAAACTGCCTACCTTACAAAAACTCTTCTTCTTAACTTACTAGTTCCAAAACATAAAAATATTACCTTTCAGAACATGTCTTCAGTAATGAGTTCTGCCAGTTTAAAAGTAAGAAAGTCTAGCAGAATGTGTGAATGCCAAAAGAAGAATAATAGACGAAATTCAAGAAATCTTTAGGACTTACGGTCTTTAGATTCAGTAATTTTCATATTCTTGGTACATTGGCTCATTTCTTCCTCTTTCTTGTTTCTAAACTCCCAATCAACATAATGATGTATTGCTAACCAATGTGGTGATATTTTTACATTCATTAGAGTACTAGAGGCTATATTATTTAAAATATTTCTTTGTGCCCTGTTACTTTGGCCTGCGTTAGTTTTACTTCTTTTCCTTTATTTTTAATGGCTTTAGAGTTTAACTCTCTCAAGAGAAATAAGGTGCTAGTGAACACTGTCAATTTCAGGCCCTTACCTTCCTGGACACAATAACTGGCCAGAAATGGGCCCAAGCTAGGCTCATTTAAAATCCACCTTTTCTTTCGAGACTTTTCTAAATGGAGCTGGCAGAACAGTTTGTTTGGACTACGATTCTATTGAAGCATGACTCTAGCTGTGTCTCTCCTTCCAATGTCATACTTACGACGGTGAGGACCCTCTGGCTCCTCTTCTCCATTTCTGGATAGTTTTCCCAATCTCCTCCATAAAACCATCTGGTTCGGAATCACATATTGTCAGACGACCTGCTACCACTCCGAGTTGTAGGCATCTACTGACCTTTGGCTCACTTGTCTCCTTTCCAGGAGATTTTAGTTCTTGGCTTAACGACCTTCTTTCTAAAACTGTACATTCATTATTCTTGGTGATTTCAATATCCATATAGATAATCTTCCTAAAATAGACCACTTGGTTCTTTGACTTCCTCTCAAATACACTTGTTCTCCCCAACTGAGCATCTCCCTTCCATCCTCATAGCCTAGACTGCCATTACTTATAAGAACAAACTCTCCATAATGAAATTTCAAGCATTGCATCCTACCACTTATTGTTCTAAAATGCTCACTCTAAAACACAATCCTGCCACCTCCTCAAAACAAAGAACTTGCCTTTTCATGATCTAATCCCCTCTTCTAACTGTTCTCATTACCCAGCTGAAATTACATGATTGATATTTTATAATCATTCTCTCAAACACACTTTCAACTCCTTCCTTCTTTTTCATGCTACTGCGCTAGCTATCTTTCCACTCACCCCACCTTAGCATAGGTACAGGTAAACAATCTGGGCCCATTGGACACCCCAAGGCCAAATGGGTCCACATTGAAACACACCTTCCTTTGGCTGGGCGCGGTGGCTCACACCTGTAATCCCAGTATTTTGGGAGGCTGAGGAGGGCGGATAAGCTGAGGTCGGGAGTTTGAGACCAGCATGAACAACATGGCAAAACCCTCTGTCTACTAGAAATACAAAAATTAGCTGGGCATGGTGGCTCATGCCTGTAATCCCAGCTACTCGAGAGACTGAGGCAGGAGAATCAATTGAACCCATGAGGTGGAGGTTGCAGTGAGCTGAGATCTTACCACTGCACTCCAGCCTGGGTGACAGAGAGAGCTGCTGTCTCAAAAAAGAAACAAACAAAACAAAACGAAAAAACCAAAAATAGATTCTTCCTGAGGAGTCATTGAAAGTGCGTGACCATCAGCCTCAAGTTGGCCCTGAATGCAGCCAGGCAGTCAGCCGAGCTTCCCTGGCCCTTTCATTCTTCTCCCTCAAGCCTATAATGCATCCTCATTCTGTTCACTGTTGTCTGATGATTTTGCACTCTATTTCTCTGAAAAATATGGAAACAAGGTGCATTAATAAGGGTTCTTCAGAGAATCAGAATCAAATATATGTGTGTGTGTGGAAGGATGGGTGGATAGATAGATAGATAGATAGATAGATAGATAGATAGATAGATACATACATACATACATACATACATACATACATAGATACATAGATACATGGATAGATACATAGATAGATGATAGATACATAGATAGATACATAGATGATAGACAATAGATAGATAGATAGATAGATAGATAGATAGATAGATGATAGATAGATAGATGATAGATAGATAGATAGATAGATAGATAGATAGATAGATAGATAGATAGATAGAGACATAATTAAGGCAATAGTGGATACTGCATTCTCAAGTCCCAGATGTGCAGGTTGGAACTCAGGCAAGGTTTCTGTGTTGCCGTCTTACGGCAGTATTGCTTCTCTTTTGGGAAACTTCATTTTTACTCTTAGGGCCTTCAACTAATTGGATGAGACTCACCCACATTACAAAGAGGAATGGATAGATAGATAGATAGATAGATAGATAGATAGATAGATAGATACATACATACATACATACATACATACATACATAGATACATAGATACATAGATACATGGATAGATACATAGATAGATGATAGATACATAGATAGATACATAGATGATAGACAATAGATAGATAGATAGATAGATAGATAGATGATAGATAGATAGATGATAGATAGATAGATAGATAGATAGATAGATAGATAGATAGATAGATAGATAGAGACATAATTAAGGCAATAGTGGATACTGCATTCTCAAGTCCCAGATGTGCAGGTTGGAACTCAGGCAAGGTTTCTGTGTTGCCGTCTTACGGCAGTATTGCTTCTCTTTTGGGAAACTTCATTTTTACTCTTAGGGCCTTCAACTAATTGGATGAGACTCACCCACATTACAAAGAGGAATCTGCCTTACTCAGTCTATTGATTTAAGTGTTAATCGCATCTAAAAATTTCACAGCAACCCCTAGTGTTTCACCAAACAGCCAGGCAGTGTAACCTAGCCAAGTTGATGTGCAAAATTAACCATCATACAATGAGAAGAAGGATTTCTCAAGTTCCCACCATCACTTCTACTCCCACAGACAACAGTGCCCACATCCTCTCTCTTTCCTTATGTTGCTGAGCGTCAGGCTTCTCAGCCTCAGCACTATCTGTGTTGGGAGGATCCTTCTCATTGTTGGGAAGCTGTACTCTGCATTGCAGGATGCTTAGCAGCCTGTCTGGCCTCTATCCACTAGATTTCAGTAGCACCCCAACTTGTGACAACTAAAATATGTCTCCAGACATTGCCAAATGTTCTATGGGGAATGAACTTCCCCCAGTTTTAGATAAACTCTCTGTGCTCCTAGAGTCAAGTCCTCAAGTTGAGCATGAGATTTCCTCCTCTCTCAGGTCATTGCTCCGGCAATTCTCCTCACTTCGTGCTTTCCCCAATTGCATCGGTTTTCCCCTCTTTATTGGATCCTTCCCATTATATACAAACATGCTTTATTCTTTCCCAAAAATATATCACAGCCCACTTTACTTTTTATCTATCCCATCATTTCTTTTGTTCTCTTTGTAGTAAAATTCCTTGCAAATGTTTGTACTTACTACCAGTTATGTTGTTCTTTCTTAAATTCACTTCAATCAGTTTTCCCTTGCTACTCCAACAAAGCAGCGCGCATCAATATCACCAATGACCCTCACGTTGCTAAATCCAATAGTTCTTCTCTCACTTGTCTTATATGCAATATTTGACATAGTCGATCACTTTCTCCCCCTTGACATAATGATATCATGAGATCTTTCTCATTGTCCTGACCACATAAATTTTGAGTTCCAAGATAATCAGACCTTGAACTTCTTGTCTATCACACTCACTCATTTGATAATCTTATCCAGTCCCTTAGCATTTAATGTCACTTACATGCTGATGAAACCTCAATTTATATCTTCAGCCCAAGCTGCTCTCATGAACTCCAGACTCATACGCCCTTGTCCTTAGTCTTGGGATTTTGCAGTTCCTTCACCTGGTGACAGCCCCTTGATTTGGGGTTTGATCACATGACTTTCATTAGCTGACGGAATGTGATGGGAAGTCGCAGTGTGCCAGTTTTAAGCCTACGCCTTAAGAAAAACTGATGCTCCTGTCCTCCAAATTCCCATAGTGGTTTTACATTCCATGAAGACATTCCCCAGTTATCCTGCTTGTCCAAAGATGGTGAAAGAGACATTGGAGTAACTGGGACCTAACCAGCAGCTTAGAGTTATGAACTGTGAGCTCAGCCGCCCTCAGCCAAGACCAAACAGCTCATTCAAGAGCGAATCCATGGCTTTTCTTTGCAGTCACTCAGTTTTGGAGTCAGTTTTGGAATGCTGGAATGCTGTGTTAGGTGGCATTATTATGGCAATTGTAAATGAAACACAGCCCCCAATTTTCCTCCTGCACCTGTTTTGTCCTCAATGATCCTCAATTCTGTGGATAATAATTCCAGCCTTCTAATTTCTCTGGCCAAAACATATTAGAGTTATTCTTGATATCACTCTTCTTCTCATAGCTCACATCCAAACCAGTATACAATCTTACCTTTCGTAACTTTAAAATATTTCTACAATACACCCATTTCTCAGACTCTCTGTGAAGATGAAAGTGACCCCACCTTGGATGCTCATCTGTCAGAGTGACTTCTCATTAGCCCAGTCCTGTGAATGCCTCCGGATTCCTGCTTCACTTACTGTCCCTCGTGTAAGAACGTGTCAATCTTGATGATGTTATTGCACAAATTAGAGGCTGTGACACACCTGGCATTCTTGCCTGTTCTGCAGGGCTGCACTTAATCATCCATACAGAGGACATACACCCTCTCTCTAAGGTATACGAGCCCTGGGTCTGGGGGTAACAGTGTGGAAATCTACCTGACCCGCTGCCGCCCAAGACCATGCTGCTGTTCGTAAGTTTTCCAATAAATTGCCCTCTATCAACAAACCAAGTTTCTCAGCCTCATTCTTTGGCTTCTCTGTTCCTTCTGTGTTTGGTGGTCTCTTTGCATATTTGGCCCTTTTATGGGACACTAACCCAGTGCAGGCTATCACCACCTGCAAACTGGACTGTCACAATGGATTGCCAAATGGACTCCCTGATTCTATTTGCCGCATTCCCCATAGAGTTGTTTTTCAACACAGAAACAAATTGATCTTGTTGAGTAAAAATTATATCCATCTCCTGCTCAAACCCTCCAGGATCTTTCTGTCTCACTCAGAGTAAAAGCCTAGCCCTAACCATGGCACGCAAGGCCTCATTGGATCTGTGGCTCCCAACATCCCTTATCTCTCCAATCTCATCTTCTCCCCTTATCTCACTCCCCTGCAGCTGCACCTGCCCTGCAGAAGATCCTGAGCACGTGCCTGGCCTGAGTTCTTCATGCTGACACTGCTCTCTGCTCCAAATAGCTCTATAACCCGTACTCTCGCTGCTCTCATATCCTCACTCAGATGCTGCCTTCACGATGAAACTCTCCATGTGAGTCGGCTAGGTCTGCTGCCATCACAAAGGACCACGAAGCAGGTGGCTTCAGCCACAGAAACATCTGATCTCATTGTTCTGGAGGTTGGAAGTCTGAAGTCAAGGTGTCATTGAGGCTGGCTCCCTGTGGAGCCTGTTCCAGGCCCCTCTCCGTGTCATACAGATGGCTGTCTTCACACTCACTTGGGGTCTGTCATGTATCTTCACATCATCTTCCCTTTTGTGTCAAAATGTCCCCTATTTATAAGGACACCAGTCACACTGGATTAAGGCCCATCCTAAGGTCCTTATTTTAATTTCATCACCTCTGTCAAGATCTTTTCTCCATCCAAGGTACTGTGAGTTGCAATTTCAACATATACATTTTGAGGAGAAACAATTCAAGCCCAAACCCCTTCTCTAATCATCTGTTTTAAACTACATCCTCATCTGCACCTTATCTTTTTTCTTACAGTACTTGTCACCTTCTAGCATACTAGAAACATTGTGTCTTTACCCACAAGAAGTTAGGACAAACACCTTCCCCAGAATATAAAACAGTTTCAGGGCACATAGTGGGTGTTTCATAATTGTTAATTGAATGAACCCATTTTTCCAAACCACTAACATCTTCTTTCTCCAGAATCTACTTCTTCCAGGATAGCCACTAAGTAGCCTTTCACTTAACAAACCCAAAGGCCAGGAAGGCCTGCCTGGACTGCTCAGCTCTTTCCTACGACTCCGCCTCCTCTGAATCCATCCACAAAACGCAGGGATCTGACCTTATCCTGTGAACAGGCTAAGATGTAACACTGCCATTATAAGAACAATTGCCTGCTACTTGAAAATTCACCTTTTAAATGCCTTAAAAATGTAATAGTAACTTTGCATTGAAGTTACTTTTCTGCTAAGTTTGACAGGTTCAGTTTATTTTTAATATCATTACAAAATGTCAACCTATTTTTTTCATCATAGCATTCTACGCATAGCACAGTTACACACACACACAGGTTCGCCTGGTCATGAGACAGTGTCTGTTAGGACCAAGAGCAGCCTGTCCTGAAGTCAAGTCGTAGCTCAGCTGCACAAGCATGGGCAACTTCGATTAACTTCTCTGCACTCATTCAGATCATCTGTAAAATGAGCATCGCTCCAAAAGGTCCTTTTTCTCATTTATACTTCTCTCTCTATGAATGGAAACTCAGGAGTCTCCCAGAATTATGTGGATATCCTTGGTTTTAATTTATTTACTTTACAGAGAGAACTTGTAGTTCAGACAATCCAAAAGAATACCAAGAAAGTAACATATAATAGCCTTAGAAATACCAAAAAGGAGTATTTATTGCTATAATAGGCTAAATCTCTTTGCAAATCCCAACACTTTCAATTCTGCCCTGTTTGCAGACAATAGACATAGCAGGGAAGCAGCTTATGAACTTAAAAGGGAGGAAGAGTTGTTAACATAAGTCACGACGAATAACATAATACTGTTAGGCAGAGTATAATAACAATAAATCTCTGGATACTTAATTTGTGTCCAATATTTGAATGATCTTTGTATTTAGAGATAACAGTTATACTGATACACAACTATCAGTGTGTGCTTACCTTGTATGCAAAGAACGAATAATATTTTGTAATATGAGCATGAAGCTATCATCTTTTGATTTGTGGCTATAACATTCACTGAAGATCTTAGAGTAGGAGATTTAACTTCTTTTTTCACCTTTGGCCTAAAATATTATAATTTCATTTAAGAACTTTTGTTTTTAAAGAAAGGCATGAAACTTATAGCTCATGTCTTCCAAACCCTCCAAATAATTAACGAATAAACAGGTATCATTCACAAAGGTGTAGAACGAGCTTTGCAGTATGCAACCCCTTGTCAAGAAACTAGAAAAATGATATATATTTATATCTGTATACATAAACACTAAAGCATACAAAGAAACTCACAAATGTGGTGATTTTCCATATATATCTTTTATATGCTGTTTTGATTTTCAAACCATGTGATACATTACCTATATAAAAAATACAAAACATAGTATTTTTACCTTATCAGATATAAACAAAACATATAGACAAGAGAAAGAAGGCTTGCTTTCACCTCACTTCTCCTGAAGCAAATTCAGATAGAAACGAGAATCAAAGCTGGCTCCTGTGTGTTTTCCAAGTATTGTCTTCATTTTTATGAGAATGAGAGTATAAAAAGAATGATGCTATTTTAACCAGAGTACTATGTATTGTAAATTGAATGTTTTAGAAGAGCCCTTTTTGTATTCACTCAGAATGAGCACTTATTTTTGTCCCCAGCTGCTTTTGGAAGCGTGTGCCTGTAATCGGAGGGCTGCAGATACCCAGGCGTCTGCCAGCAGGCCCCGGAACAAAGCCACAGAAGCTGGGGCCCTCTGCTTGTTTGTGTTCATGCTTGGTTCTGGATGTTGTTTTTCTTGGAAGAATTGACATGAAGTGCAGTGAAATAAATCCATTTTGTGTGACATTAAATATTTTTATCTGCTGTGTAATCATATATATAAAATCTCCATTCCTGACAAATCCTGAAATATGCTTAGAGGATGACTGCATTTATTGTGGAGCAGGAAGACAGCAATGCCAGTTCTATAAAAGGCAAGTTGAAAGAAGCAAGTTGATGTATAATATCTGGAATCATTATGTATAATGATCCTTAGTTTATTTTTCATATACCTCACTTTCATCTTGGTGACCAATTTATCTGTATTTGACTAATATATGTATACAAAAATAAGATCTGCATATTGCATAATACAAACATCAAAACTATAAAATACATTGTAAGTGTCATTTCAGCTTAACACTTCACGATTTGTTGACCCTAAATATTGCTACAGTTATTAACAAAGAGATTGTAGAATAAGAATTTTATTTGGAATAAACTACTCTCTGTGTAATCAGCTCCAAAACTTTTAGGAAAAAATGAGTTCCAAGAGAAGATGAGTTGTGAAACTTTGTTGAATGGAACCAGTAGACAGAAAAAAATGCTAAAAAAAAAAAAATTAGGAATTAAGTTTTGTCCATAGATGAATAACATTTCAGTATAAAATGGTCCTCACGGAATTGCTAATCAAGCAAGAGTTATACAAGCAAAGACTGAATTACAATACTCCATTTCAGTTTATCTACCACCTTAATGCTTAATTTGAAATTTTTTCATCTATTAATTCTGTGTTAACCTGATTAAAATTTTAAAATAATCTGATAAAATTTAATGAAATAGTCATCTCTCTAATTTTGCAGAAATTCCTCATGTCTATGCCTCAGTTCTATAAAATTGTAGTCTGAAATCTGGAGAAGAGAAAGAGAGGGAATAAGAGTAAGTTTTTTATTATGTTATTTGTAACAACAAATGGTCTTTTGGGTACCGAATATATAGTCCTTCTATGCACAGGGAGGCAAAATTCTAGCTGTTTCAGTAAATGCTCACTTGTAGATAATTCAGACAATAAAATATTCCAATGACCATTTTCTTTATGTATTAGCAGATAATTTCACAGTGAGCTTGAATCACTACAGCATTCCGAAGTGCTTTCTGAGTTCTCAGAGTTACAGTTACGGTCAATTTAGTTTTAGTGCTAAGAATATGTTATTAATATGAACTATTTGAAATTGTTGCATTAGACTGATAATTTCTATGAGTTGCTTATTAATGTTAGAAGTTCATAGATATCCTTACTGATCATATGTCTGAAATTTGCTATACTTGAAATTTGAAAATAAAGAATAATGATAATGCTCTAGAGATGTTCTTCTGAAGCACAACTTTCAATCTTTCAGAATATGCCTTTTAAAATCTTTTTATATGGAAATAAATGATCCTCTCTTGGAGGCTCCTCCTCTGGGTTCTCATGCAGCCTTTTTACTGCATGTTATATTGTGATGTTTGTTGACATGTTCATGGCTCCTCTAAGACATGAAGCATCTGGAGGGCAGGGACTGCCTGTGCGTGTATAATGCATGAACTTCTGTTGCATTTAATTGAATAATATGGCCATTTCCCATCTCAGTTTCATAGGTGCCCAGACTTCTATTCAACAAACATTTCTTGAACTCCTGTAATATGATCTTCAGAGTATCGGAATAAGAACAAGAAAATTAAAAGATAAAAATCCAGAGATGTTTGTTGATCTCCATTCAGTGTCTTCTGGTGGAAGAGGCAACTAGACCATAATTACAGTTCAAGATCAATGCTACAGGGGCTGACTGGACTGCAAAGAGTGAAGAACCCTATCGAGAAGAGGAGGTGACACATAAATATCACCCTAGACGTTGAACTAGCGTTCTCAGACAGTGGACAGAGTAGCATACACAAAGATGTGGATTCAGAAGAGGTCAATGGTGTGGACTGGGAAAAGATCAGTGGGTCTGGATGGTAGAGTGTATGAGGGGCTGATGGGAGCTGAAGCAGGAAAAGGACACGGAGGGCTTTGTGCACCTCTATTCTTAGACTGCGAGATGCAGATGGGAAAGCAGGAGAGTCAGTGAACGGTGTGGAGTATTGACTGGAAGCAAAGAGGAAATGCAGAAAAACAAACTTTACGGTTGCTTATTGAAAACAGCTACTATTTATATAGCACTAGACAATTTGCTAGGCCACCTGCATATACTATTTAATGTCATCCTTGGGGGAGGGACCATTCCCACTAGTTTCCATTTACAGGTGAGAAAAATAAAGCTTAGTGGTGGTCAGTGACTTGCCCAGCTATGAAGGGAGAAAATAGTAGTCTGGTTTCAAATCTGGAGGCATATGACTCCAAAGTAAATTCATATGATCACTATTCTATGCCTTACGGCCAATTTCATTAAATGTCTGTTTCTGGGAACGTGATCAGAGATTATAAAACAAAGCAGGGTGTGTGTGCCCTGGCCACTCTCCTCAGGCGTCTTGCCATTGTGGCCGGTGGCACGTCAGAACGCCTGCCACGGAGCAGCGAGCCTCAGAGTGCGACAGTGATTGCAGTGAGTGCGTGACAGTGAGGTGATTAATCGTCACACTTGTTACACTAAGGCCGTTTTTAAATGAGGGCACATAGTAGAGAGCTTTCCATAATCTGCACGGTTTAGAATTTTAGCAGAACCCGAAAGCCACCAGGAACAAAAGAAACCCTGACTACAGTAACAAGGCGGCCTATGCAAACAGACCTGAGGTCACCCCGAATATGCACCTTTGTGGTCGATGGCCCGACATCCCTGCTGTTTTATGTTCACTGTCGTTTGAAGATCCGTATTATTAGTTTGCTCTCCTTTGGCCTGTGAAATTGATCTTACGAATTTTCTTTTCGATTCATTTCAGTCGGCATCCTAATTTACATTGAAAATATATGGCCAGTGAAGTAACAGCCTCGAGAGCTCTACACTCACATGGATCTTGATGAGTGTGAACATGTGTACATTGTGTTTACTAATCTTTTGTCAGAGGGTGAAAGGGGGCCCAGAAGAGATGGAGGCCTCTCGACCATGACATACTTGGTTATGTTTTCCGTTATCTGATTTGCTATTGTAGTCAAAAAGTAAAGCATTAAGTAGATGTTAAGGGCAGAGATGTATTTGTTTATGCATTTTCTGGCAGCTGAACAGTATAGATGGATTAAATGTGTGGTCTTAGAGCTGGATAGCTACTTAGATCTATCATCACATGGGTTTGATTTTGTGGAGGGGAGTCTCAATCCACATTTAATTAACTCCTTTACTCTTTCAAATGAAAGCTCAGGAACACACAAAAAAAGTGTTTGCTTTTAGTGCAATGCTTCTGTGGCTTCCAGAACTGGATTGATTTCATCACATCCTGACTGATCTATCTCAACAGGAAAAATTTAATTGATTCCATTTTTGCCTGCACCTTCTCTTATTTTATTTTAGAGGGATTTAGAATTTCATTTGTCTGAATGCTTTTGAAGGCTCAGTGCTCCAATTTGGTGTGAATTTATATTGTAAATTTGCAAAATTCTATCAATAATATAAATGGGAGTAAATAAAATGTTGAGCCAAAACATTTGATTTCATAAAAAAGTTTGCATAGTATCTAAAAATGAGTGTCGATATTAATGTCTTTCATGAAGCTCTGAAACCTCCAATAGTTAAAAGAGATAAAGAATGTAGAGAAGATTTTAATAAGTTACGCTTCCCTCATATCCCCACTACCCAATGTAAACCCAAATATGTGATGACCTGAGTGAGATGAGATTAGAAATGTGATTGAACACAAATAAGTGGAACATAATATATTTTATAATCAAAATATCATAGATTCTCTAATTTCCACTTATACAGCATTGGCCTTCTGAGGATCTCAAATAATTTTATATCAGTTCATAAGACAAATCAACATATTAAAAGTAGAAATTACATTGTTATTATAACATGCTCTGCCTTGAAACAAGCAAATTTGCATATGTCAATTAACTTTTATCATAAAGAATAAGTGTAGATTATTACTCCTATCAATTTTCTCTAATATTTTGGTGAAAATTAATACTTTTTATAAATATATCCAAATATCTGCCTTTTATTGCTCTCTTTCATATTTCCAGTCTATCAGAACAAAATATAGCCTATTTCCTGGTGATAAAGAAGAGCTGTAATTATAAATGCATATTTAAAAATAAAAAGTTGAAATAAGAAACAGCATTCACTAAAATTTAGAAAATAAGAAAAATTAATGTAATCATGCCTGAATTATTATTGGTATATGAAGAAATGCCACCAACCAAACTTTATGATCCAAATGAAAAAAAATTGGACTATTAGGCAAACATTTTACATCAGAGCACACAAACTGTTTTGAATATTATTTTTGTTGCTATTAATGTGAAAAATACATCATTTCCAAGATGCAAACCGTTGCAGCCCTATGAATCCTTGCTTTGGAGTCAGCTCAGCCGAGTCCATGTTAGAGTTGCGTGATACATCTGACTACCCAACCAGTCAGGGATTTTCTTTTGTTTTTTTGAAACAGGGTCTTGCTCTGTCGTCCAGACTGAGTGCAGTGGCACAATAATGGCTCACTGCAGTCTCGACCCCCAGGCTCCAGCCATCCATCCTCCCACCTCACTTCCTGAGGAGCTGCGATTAAAAGTGCATGCCACCACACCTGGCTAATTTTTCTATTTTTTCGTAGTGATGGGAGTCTCACTAAATTGCCCAGGCCAATCTCTAACTCCTGGGTTCAAGCAGTCCTCTCTCACTGCAGCCTCCCAAAGTGCTGAGATTACAGGTGTGAACCAACACAACCCCCCAGGATTTTTGTTAACAATTTTCGTTCAAAGTAGTCTAGAAACATTGGAAACTAATACAATGAATCCACAAGATTTATTTATTTATTTATTTATTTATTTATTTATTTATTTATTTCATGGTTCAGCCATCCTATCAATTAAGGGAAATTTTGATAGGATGACTGAACCATGAAATAAATACAGGTATTGTGCAGATTCATTATATATTTGCCAAAATTTTTCAGTGTAATTAATTATGAAAATATTTTGTCTGGTCTTAACAAACATTAAAACTTGCTCACCATACATGAAACGGTTTGCCGGATTTGGACAGCAGCAAGTCCTATGAGGGCAAAGTGGCCCGGGCAAAACGCGGGGGATGATCTGGAAGCATTGCCTTTGGGACAGGACCTCATCAAACTAAGTTCATAACTATGACGTGCAGAAGACAGTGCCCTAGTCGCGGTTTGTGTTTGGGCAGCCCATGAGACCTGGCTTGCCCCAGGGCTGTTGGGCTCCATCAGGGAATATGTGGCCTGTGCAAACAGGATTCTGAAGGAGAGTTGAATGGAAAACGTATTTACAGAGGTATGGGCAGAGCTGTGGGAACCCGGGGGGAAACTGAAGCCCCCTGGTAGCAGCAGAAAGCCATCACCACTCCTGAACTCAAAGGATCACAGCTGTGGGAGAGGGATGCTGAAGAGAATCTGTGGCTTTTGGCAGAGCCCCGCTACTGGTCCGTTACACAGGAGGAAAGGAGTCTGGGAATAAACAGTCCAGTCTCATTATTCTTGTGTCCTCTGACAATCTGCCTAAATTTCCCATTGGTTACGCCTGATCGAGAAGTCTGAGAGAAAGGGAGACCATTAGTGCAAGTCGTTAAAGGTCAGCCTCCCAGGGCACAAAACAAGTCGGAAAAGGGGGAAGACAGAAGTTGGTTGAACAAACAGATCTCAGCCAGCGCACTGCGCCTGCTGGAGGACGGTCACCAAGGCTGTGCTAAGCCACGCTGGACCCAAGACTGAAGGAAATATCTGTGATGATGATGCTGTCTTGCTTAAAACTTTGATATTGTTGTTTATCATAGTTTATTTTTTGCCATTAATCTTATTTTTAAGATGCGGCATTACAATATTATTTATCCTGACTACTGAGTTTTTTTTGGTAACCCCTTAAATTTTGCACTCACGATGAATCTCTCACTCTCCAAGCTCGAATCTCAGCCCAGGTAATTAGAATCAATATACCGCATTTTGCTTTTTGATGATTACCCATAATCTTACTGCGTGTTTCATTATGTGTGTTTCTTTCATGAATACATTGTGAATAACTCTTTTAAAACCCAAGTTCTGAAAAACTGTGTGCACACATGAGGTTTTTCATAATATGAAGTCTGGAGAGCTTCCCTGTTTCCTGAAACAAGCAAGGTTATGTATATCATAAACTGTCTCTGCCAGAAACTGCTGGGTTTGGATCCTTTGTTTGTGACCTGACCCCTAGAGATAAGCTCATCCTTGAATGACAGCTGGTAATGAAATGACCAGCAGCAGTTTATTCTGTGGCTTCTCTGCCCTTTGACCTCTCTAGAGTAGAAGATTTATGAGGGCAAGGAGATCAGTTTTTGTTGTTGATGCTGTTGTTGACCTCACCACTGTAGCGATACATATTGATTAATACAACAAATTAACTAATCAACGATCATATCGTATAGGAACCGTGGATATCAGATAATACATCTCTGGCTAAAGGAAAATAGGATAACAACCTCATTAGGTGCTCCAGATAATTTTTTACCTTCTTGTTTGTGATGATTTAGAATCAGAACATTCAGCTATGAAAAAAACTGGGGGATTTATGACAAGTGGCCAGAGAGCCTTATGAAGCTACATACAAATGCTAGAGCATTCAGTTTCTTGTGCTTGGGACGTATCTCCTCCCAGCTAGTCTCCATTCATCCATGGGTACTACGTACTGCAGAATCAAAAGGAGAGTGTGGAAGAAATCACGTCATGAGCATCTGTGGAGCTCCTTACATAAATCACTAAAGCAAAGTAGGAATTCTTGATGCTGTCACTAGAATGCAACAATTTAACACTTGACTACCGAAAATTCTTAAATATCAAAAGCACTGGGATTTTGAATTAAAATACTTTTATTATTTAGAATGTCACATGCTTTTTGTTACCTGTTGGTAGCTATGTTCACAGTGAATGAGACACGAATCCAGGTAAGCTCAAGTTTGAAAACTAGACATTTCGATTTTGGACTTTGTTATTTGAGGGTATCCTAAGGAAAAATCTCTGTGACACAGCAGCAGTGGACAACACTTTACAATAATCTAACTAGCTCACATTAGAACTTCCCAAATGTGTTTCTGTGGGATGTTAATAGGTGATGTATGAGGGTGTGTGTGTGTGTGTGCATGATGGTAGTGAAGGTCATTACATGGTTGAATACTTTGGCTAAGTTCTAGGCTAAACAGATTCTTTCAACCTACCGGGAGTCTAATATGATTATTTGAATCTTGAATCTTTAAGGTTGTGCAACATTTGGCAAAATGTATGTGACTACAATACCCGATTTCCCACAGTGTTTCACAAGATTTTGAATTCCCAGAAAACATTTTGGAAAGTGCTGGTGTCTTCAATAGCAGTACTTTCAGTTCTGTATTAGTTTCCAGTTGCTGCTGCAACAAAAAGTACCACAACCTAGATACTTGAAACCACACAAATAAACTTCGCTGTAGCTCTGGAGGTCCCAATTCTGAGGAGAGTTTTACACGACTAAGATCAAGGTGTCCACAAGGCCGCGTTCCTTCTGGAGGCTCTGCAGAGATGCCCTTGCCTTGCTGTTTCCAGCTCCTCAGGATTGCCTGTGCACTCTTTGGCCCTGGTGCTCCAACTTCCGATTCTATCGTCATATCTCCTTCCTGTAAAATTGGTAAAGATCCTCCAAGAGTCACGTTTGAACAGGTATCATTCATTTTAAAATAATCTCATGTAATTTCACATGTGTGTTGAGTGTCCACTCTGGGGATTGCTTTCACTCCTGCGATGTGAGGTGTTCATCCGAATGAAATGCAATCCTGGCCCTTAAATAATGAATTATTTAATTGTAGATGTAAAATTAGTTCCCAGATATTTAAATTTCAAAGAAGAATATAAATGGCCTAAAACAATTTACAAAAGTGCTTCAGGGGACGGGAGCAATGGCTCATGCCTGTAATCTCAGCACTTTCAGAGGCTGAGGCGGTGGATCACAAGGTCAGAAGATCGAGACCAGCCTGGCTAACATAGTGAAACCCTGTCTCTACTAAAAATACAAAAATTCGCTGGGCATAGTGGCGGGCACCTGTCGTCATGGCTACTCAGGAGGCTGAAGCAGGAGAATAGCGTGAATCCAGGAGGCAGAGGTTGCAGTGAGCCGAGATGATGCCACTGCACTTCAGCCTGGGTGACAGGGTGAGACTGCGTCTCAAAAAAAAAAAAAAAAAAAGTGCTTCAGGGTGCATGCCAGGCGTTAAACAATGGGTAGTGTTCTCACCTGTTGAAATCTGGAGAAGCAGCCAGGGCTCAGACAACAGTGCAAGATGAATGTCACAGGGCCTGAAAATATCTCAGTTAAATGCAGGAACTCAGTGTTTCAAAAGTGTTGCTAGGAGCCAAGTGTGAAAGTAAGGTATGATATGTGAGAGAGAATGGGAATAAAGAAGTCTGGAAAAGCAGACTGAGGCCAGATGGCATTTTCTCTTATGCTTTGAATGAGGTAATTTGTCTTAACATGGTAGGTAGTTAATTTGGTTGGTTATAATTTTTTCAACAAATAATTATGAGCACCTACCAGTGTCTAACCTCACCCTAGGCGTGGAGGTGATGCAGAGTCATCAAAGGCTTTTCACTGGGGAAGTGGTAAAATCACACAGAGCTTTAGAAAGTCGATTCTGGCAGCAAACTCTAATGAATGGGGGGCTGTGTGTTAGTTTGCTAGGACTGTTGCAGCAAAGTGCTACCAATGAAGTGGCTTAAACACAGAAGTTTATTGTCATAGTCCTGGAGGCCGGAAGTCCAACATCAAGGTGCGAGCAGGGCCCTGCTCCCTCTGAAGGTGCCAGGGAACGATCTGCTCTGGGCCTCTCTCCTGGCTGCTTGCAGTTTCAGTGGCAGCATAACTGCAATCCTCACATGCTATTCTCTGTGTGTGTGTGTCTCTGTGGCTGTGTCCAAATATTCCCTTTTCAGAAGGACATGTTTTATTAAGTCATATTGGATGACCATGCCCACCCTAATGATTTCCTCTTAACTGGCCATCTGCAAAGACCCTGCTGTGGTCTGAATGTTTATGTTCCCCCCAGTACCTATGTGAAAACAAGCCCCCAAGGTGATGTTGTTAAGAGGTGGGACCTTTGGGAGGTGATGGGTCAGGAGGACTCCCCCCCTCCTGAATTGAATCAGTGCCCCATAAAAGAGGCCTGAGGGCACTTGTTCACTCCTTGTGCCATGTGGGCACACCTAGAAGGTACCATCTATGAGGAATGGGTCCTCACAAGAAAGGGAATCCTGATTTTGGACTTACCAGTCTCCACGACTGTGAGCAATCAATTTCTGTTTATAAAATTATCCAGTTTTGTTGATTTTGCTATTTTGCAAGAATGGACTAAGATAGACCCTATGTCCAGATAAGGTCAAATTCATAGGTTCTAGCAGTTCGGGCTTTGACATCTCTTTGGGGAGATATAATTCAATCCATAACCCACTGGAAGTGGAGAATGGAGGAATTGGAGAATGGAGGAAGTGGAGAATGGAGGAAGTGGACAATGGAGGAAGTGGACAATGGAGGAAGTGGACAATGGAGGAAGTGGGAAATCTAGTTAACTTTTGGTTGTTTTGGAAGACGTGCCTGGGCAGAAGGGAGGAAGTTGCGGTGTCCTTAGTAAATAACGGGAGCCCAAATGAGGGCAATGGCAGTGGGATGGGAGGAGGTCCTGGGTGCAATACTGAGCGTCCACACCACAGCACTATTTATCATGAACTGACTTCTGAAAACTTCAGCATAAGCAGCACAACTTCTCGTTTATTTATTTATTTATTTATTTATTTTGCTAAGATGAAATAGAACTAAAAATGTGCTGAAAACTGTAACTCTCCCATACATTTCTCGTTATGATTCTCTTTCTACTGGTGACCAGACAATGAAAATAATCAGCACTATCTACACAGCACGGATATTTTCATTTATATTAAATTGGATATGCTTTTTCTTTTTTAAAATGACCAGCATTACATTTTAAAGTGACTTATTTTTTTCTTTTTTCTACTGACTATACATTTCTGAATTTATGTTTTGGCAACTGGAAGATTTTGACATTATTCTATATTTGAATCAAATGCATATACTTTTCTTTCCAAATGTAAGCAAATTGCAATCATCTGGGAGTAAATGCTTTTAAAAATTGTGCAATACTTAAGTCTTCTTCAAGAAACTTGTCATGGAGAACATCTTTGATGTATGAATTTTGCAGCCCCTGTCTTATTTAATGAATGTTCTAAGAAGACTTCAAAAGACAAATTAAAATCGGTTGTCCCTGACATGTGTATCTGAGGAGTATTAAGAGCTTTTTAACAAATTTATTTAAGACTGAATACGGGTCAAAATATTTTTATACCCGTTCTTAGAACTGACAGATTGTCACATTTGTTAGTGTGGGTGAAAATAATACTATATTTCAAAATCAATGAAAATAAAAGTTAAATTGAAATGTCACATATGGAATTATAAGCAATTGCGCCACTCCTGCATATTAAAATTAAACATAAGCATATGCAACCAGCCCTTGGTCTCTGAAAGTCTTCACAACTTAGCCTGAGAAATACAGAACCATTTTCCCTCTTCTCCCCTTCGCCAATTTTGACTCAAATCCCTTTTCTTTTGCTTCCGAAACTGCCCCAGGTCAACCCCTAGGCAGCCAGTCAGTCTAAAAGAATCAAAGTAGCATTTTATAGGGCTTTGCTCATTATTATTTCAGCGAACCCTTTCCATGCTCCTGTTTCCCTCTGATGCACTTCTCAGAAGAGAGAAATTGGCTTACACTTGGCCATTTGTGTCCTCAGAAATTACTGTTCATACATAATTGCCTTGTATTTACAGTGCCTGACAAGATTCTTCTTGCTCTTACAATTAGAAGTAGTAGAATGTATTTTGCCATTCCAACGCCAAGAACAAAACTCAAGTCTCTCAAGATTCAAGATTCATGGAGAGCTGGCAAGCCGGGAACTCTTACTGCAAAGGAAGAGATTTAAGGAGGCTTAGAAGAGAAGTTGTAAGGAATTGGAATGCTAATATTTCTTGCCAAATCAAATTTTCTGGAGGCATAATTACTGTAATTAGAAATAGGTGACATTTTCCTTGAGATATTTATATACAGAGCTCAACTCCAAAGGAAAAATACTTTTTGTACCATCTCTCTTCTCAATATCTCTTTCTGTTTTCTGTCTTTTCTTGTCCTATTAGGAAATTTAGTGGTAGCTAAAAAACAACCTTGCTGACTTCAGAATTTCATCTGTGTCTAAGCCGCAGACTACACCTTTTAATAACTCCCAGCCTCCTTGAAAAGGTGATAACAAGACAGCTTTGACATTTCGTGCAAATTCATCCTTACTGCTGGGAAAACCACAAAACCTGGAGTCTGCTAATGGCGCATCAATAATCTTTGTGTCACAGGTGAAGACCAGTAAAATTAGCACTTAAGGCAATTCTTCCTGGCTTTCCTAAGCAAATTTGTGAAAAAAGTGGATTAGTCTTTCTCTACTCTTAGCTCTTCTATTTGAATACATACTTTGTTCCTTGAAGACATCGTTCGTTTTCATGGATTTCTTATCAACCTCTTTGTGGCTGACTTCTAGCCCTTTCATTAGCATGGCCTGCACGTCTAAATCATCTAACCCCTGTTTAGCTTTCCAGTTTTGTCTCTTGCCTCCCCTCCTTCCCTCCCACTTCACCCCTGCCCCTCCTTGCCTCGGCACAGCGGAGTCCCCCTGATCCCCAACGATGTCCTTTCACATTGCTGTGCTTACTATTCTAATGTCCTTTAATTTCCCTATTTTCAAAAAATGCATTCTACTTGGTAGTTTTCTCTCTGTGGAGGCTTCATCTGTAGCCCTCTATCTTAAAAACAAATTTTACTCTTTTTTTTTAACTCCCAAAACTTTGTTCTAGTATTTACCCTATTTCTTTGAAATGATACAGTAATTCACACAGAGTAGATACTCAATAAATATCTCTTTAATTAATTAATTGTGTATATTTTATTCTCAGCGCTCTTTTAACCAAATTGCCAGGGCATTAGAAACTCCCTCCTCCGTAAACCACAGAAGCTCTACTCATCGCCTTTATCACATTACATGGCGGCTCATCACTGGCGTTGTGTCTCCTTGGATACCCCAGATATCATAAACTCCTTGAGGTTACAGCTCATGTTGCACTCATCTTTATATTCTGAATCTAACATTGTGATTGACACACAGAAGTCACCTGGCAAGTATTAAATGAATGAGTGACTCAACTCAAAGGGCAGCAGATACAGTCTCCAGGGTAGGTGGTTATGACTCCATTAGGCTGTTTTTGTATTGCTATAAAGAAATACCTGTCACTGGGTAATGTATCAAGAAAAGAGGGTTAATTGATTCATGGTTCTGCGGACAGTACAAGGAGTGTGATGCTAGCATCTGCTTCTGGGGAGGCCTCAGGAAGCTTACAATCATGGTGGAAGGTGAAGGAGGAGCAGTCATTTCACATGGCGACAGCAGAAGCAAGAGGAGGATGTGGACGGAGCCACTTTTAAACAACCAGATCTCTCGAGAACCCGTTCGTTATCTCGAGGACAGCACCAAGCCTTGAGGGATCCGCCCCTCTGGCCCACACACCTCCCACCAGGCCCCACCCTAGCACTGAGGATGACATTTCAACATGAGATTTGGAGGGCTCAGACATCCAAACCAGATCAATGACCTTTCTCTCCCACTGGTGTCAGAGGACACTTACCATTTGTGCCATGCTAACCTGTGGGTACAGCCTGGTTCCTATTTTCCTTTTATTTAGTTACTCATTTTTTTGTTGTTGTTTGTGAATTTTGTCTCTCCACTGGGCCATTAATTAATTCATTATATTAGTTAGAATTCTCCAGAGAAGCAGAACCAGCAGGAGATAGATAGATAGATAGATAGATAGATAGATAGATAGATAGATAGACAGACAGACAGACAGATAGGAGGGGATCAATATTACAGGAATTGGTTTGCATGATTATAGAGGCTGAGATACTGTGCTGCCTGAAAACTGGAGAACCAGGGAAGTTGTGGTGTAAATCAGTCCCGGGCTGACAGCCCCAGAAGCTCAGTCTCTGATGGTGGGCGTCCCAGCTCCAGAGACAGAGTGTGTTCGTCCTTGCTCTGCCCTTTTGTTCTCTCAGAGCCCTCAGTGGATTGGCGGATGCTTGCCCACATTGGTGAGGGGGATCTTCTTTACTGAGTCCACTGGTTCACATGCTTCCCCTTCTGGAAACAGCCTCACACACACACCCCGAAAGAATGTTTTACTAGCTATATGGGCATCTCTTAACCCAGTCAAGGTGATGCATAAAATTAATGCTCACACTCACCTAGGTCTTACAGCTCACATTTTCCTAGCACAGAAGAATGGATTGCTATAGCAATGAAGGTTCTTAGAGACTGAAGATGTTCCCCCTGCAGAAATTACCTCTAAATTAATCCCAACTGGAAGTCAGGGAGCCTCTATAAAACACAGCCTGTGTTCAGCCACATTGACTTTTATTATGGGAAATACATGAAAATTCAGCAAAGGTGCCAGAGTGCCTTCTGAAGAGAACCCAGTGGAGATTCTTACCACCATTAAAAACAAGCTCATCATCAGTTCATCTTATTGGTGTGAGATTTGCTTCACAATCTTCAAACAATGTTACAGAAGATTTCATCTGAAACTACACATTTTGGGGATTTTTATTTTGGCTTTCATCTAAAACACCGAACACTGAATAAAAGAATCTAAGCCTATTATCTATATATCCATGGCAAAGTTTTTTACTTTATTGTGACAAGTTTACATAAAGTTGAAACCAAAAAAACATTTTTTTCTTAACTATCTAATATTGGTGAGAAATTGAGAGACATCTTTTTTTTTTTTTTTTTTTTTTTTTTTGAGGGAGTTTTTGCTGTTGTTGCCTAGGCTGGAGTGCAATGGCACGATCTTGGCTCACCGCAACTTCCGCCTCCTGGGTTCAAGCTGTTTTCCTGCCTCAGTCTCCCAAGTAGCTGGGATTACAGGCATGCACCACCACACCCAGCTAATTCTGTATTTTTATTAGAGACAGGTTTCTCCATGTTGGTCAGGCTGGTCTCAAACTCCCGACCTCAGATGATTCACTTGTCTCGGCCTCCCAAAGCGCTGGGATTACAGGCGTGAGCCACCAGGCCTGACCGAGAGAGATATCTTTTTACCTTGAGGCATGTTTAGAGTTGACCTCAACATACTGCTGCAGTCAGTTGAAAATATATAATTAGATTTATAATTATCTTTTAAAAAGGTGTTCTAATACTAACAGTTGACATAATGTGAGTATCCAATTACTTAGTCTTATTATCATATATATTTAACACTCACATCCAGGAACATCCAGGTTTTCTTTTATGCTTACTTTTGTTTTCTGGGGTAACAATGAAGAAAATAATCTCTAGACAATAAAGGGTAAGAAACCAGGAATTACCTGAAAGACTTAAGGGTTTATATCATTTGGAACCTGAACATCAATGACGTTTTGCAGGAGAAAACAATTCTAGAAGGCCATTCTACTTAAATGGAGTTTGTACTAAAGTGTTGAAAACTGCAGAATGTTGCTTATTTTAAGTTTAAGGCAGCTCTACCTGGAATAATTACCGTGACAACTTAAGGCCAAGTTCAAGAGCCCGAGTGAAAAATGGAATCAGTTCTACAATTGATTCTCTTTGAAACTGCTACATTCACACAATTGCACAACTTTAACTTATTCTTGGTCTGAATTACATGCAGATTGTACGGGTGGTGTGTCTTTACTGTGGCTTTGGGATTTCATTTCCGGAGAAGAAAACAAGGTTGTTAGTCAAATATCTTAAACTGTGAGATAGTTTAAGTTCTAGTTCACACGAATAGTGTGAGAGACGAACAGAAAGTGGCCTTTGGCGTGACAAGAACATCTGCTACTTACTATGTGGCCATAAGCAAGACAATTCACCTCTTTAAACTTTCTTTTTTATCTGTATAAATAAGGATGTCAATGAATTCCTTATACAGATATGATGATACAATGAGATAATATATTTAAAGGCTATAGAAAGGTGCCTAGCATATTTAAACCATCTAAAAATAGTTTTGCTTTTATGTATTGAAAAGTTCAGTTGCACCAAAGTCACTGCAAAAGTGACTAGTCAAAGGCAAGTAACACAAAACTTAAAAACGATTGGATTACATAAATATGAGATTTATAGTTCTCCACCTACAAATATGGAGTTGGCTCAGGACAGAGTGAGCTCTTCAAGAATGTTTTCAAGGACCTAGGCTCCTCATCTCTCCAGTCTGAACCCTTGGTCATGACTTCCATCCTCATGATTCCAAGACTGCTGCTACACATCCACTGCCATGTCTGCATTCCAACCGCAAAGAAGGAAAAGGATAAAAGCAAAACTTCTTCTTTACATAAGGAGGATTTTCTTTTCATTTAGAAAATAACCACTTTCTAGCTAACTTTTAATTATATTCTATTAGTGAGACGAAATATACCAAATTGGTATTTAACACAAAGAGGAGTAGGAGGTTTTAGGTCTTAACTGGAAACATAGCTATTCGTTTCTCTGTATCTGTCTCTATCTCTGTCTCTGCCTCTCTCTTTCTGTGTGTGTGTGTGTGTGGAGAGAGAGAGAGAAAGAGAGAGAGAGAGAAAGAAAGAGAGAGAGAGAACAAAAGAAGAAAGGAGAAGGTACACTGGATAGCCAACCAGCAATATCAGCAGCGGTTATATTTAGACAATTCGTTTTGCAGTTTATAAAAGGGCATGCTTGAATATAAACTCAAACGACAAGCATAGTTAAAATACTTTCATTCAATTTTGCATTCCATGAAGGTTCACTATATACTCTAAGTCTGATTTAGCAAGGAGCATTAGACTGGGGCTAGAATCTGGACAGCCTATGTCTGTCTCCAGTTTACTACTTAGCATTGTGCAAATTACTTAATTATTCTGCATATAATTTTCCTCTCCCATTAAATGTGGAGGACAGATGAGAGGCTATCACTTTCAGATCTTAAATTTGGTGGTTTCATGATTGTCATATTTCTCCCTATTCTTTTAAAAAACAGTTTTATATTTTCAAAAGCTTAATAAGTTTCTGGAACTATTGAACTTTGGTTAAGACAGTCCTCCAAAGGTTATTTATTGTTCTCACACTATGCCAGGCTGCACATAAGACAGAAAACCAGTTAAAGACATGCCCACCACTCTCCGTGTACGACACTAAGCACGTGCAATGTGGCCATGATTCACTGTTGGTGCCAAGGTTCCAAGAAGAGACAGGTCAGAATGACATGAGGAATTTGAAGATGGCTTCACAGATGACATGCAACTGGAACTCAATGCCATCTCACTGGCATTGAAGATTAAATACAAGGTAGAATGAAAAGGTATGGTTAGGTGGAGAAAATATGAAGGAACATCTCAAACAAAGGGAGATGCACCAACAGAAACACAGATTAGAAGGTAGGTGCTATAATTTGGATGTTCGTCTCTCCACACCCTACACTGAAATCTCATCCCAGTGTTGGAGGTGGGGCCTAATGAGAGGAGTCTGGGTCATGGCAGCAGATTCCTCATGAATAGATGAATGGCCTCCCTTGGAGCTGAGTTCTCACCTCAGAATTCCCACAAGAGCTGGTTGTTCAAAAGAGCCTGGCACCTGTGTCCACCCACCCTCCATGTCCTCTCTCGTCATGTAATCTGTATGTGCTGGCTCCCCCTCACCTTCTCCTTGCACTGTGGTGGACGCTCCCCGAGGCTCACCAGAAGCCAGGCAGTGTCAGCACTGTGCTTCTTGTCCAGCCTGCAGAACTGTAGGCCAAATAAACCCTTCTTTGTAAATTACCCACCTCAGGATTCCTTTAAAATACCAAAGTAGACTCAGACAGTAAGCTTGAAAAGTTGGGGGCCAAGAAAAGAGCCTCCCCCAGTTAGGTGAGAAAGCATTTACTAGTGACTGAAAAAAATAAGGTTGCCCGAAGACTTTGTAAACCTGTTTCCTGCAATTCTTACTCTAATACAGATACACAGCCAGGACCAGGAGGCTGCTTCACCATAAGTGTCTCTACCACTTGCACACACATGCACACAAGTTGACTCAGTGCAACTTGCTATACTGGACCCAGGTTCCTGTGAGCAGAAAGTGCAACACACTCCTCAGTATCCGTGTATCAGACTCAGTGTCACTCAGTGTTGCTAATACTGTATCTGGACTTAGCCAACTCCTGGTTACTGGATCCAAAACTGGCCAAAATAAGCAAAACAAACAAACAAACAAACAAACAAAAACTACCTGAATGCCTTTGTTGCACCTTCAGTTGGGAACTAACCAATCATAAATCCCAACCTAACTCTTTCTAAGTCTTGCCTGACTGTTCATGTCGCTTATGCATTGGTATCACAAATGGGAGAGGCCTAGTGTTAATTCATCGAGTAATGAGAAGCCACTATGGATACTTGAAGCAAAAGGAACGGTTTTACAAAGTTCTGTTCCTCGGCAGCATTTGAAATCAAAACTAATGTAGTCATCTCACTAGGCAGATGAGATGAAGGATTGCTGTTTCTGTCATCTCGGAGAAAGACCATAAAGATCTAGGTTAAGGTGGTTCACTTTCAAGTGAGGGTGAAAATCAATGGGATTTGAGCTACAGGTTGGAAACGTGGGATGAATTGGAGCACAGAGTCTGCAACTGTGTTTATTTCAGATTCTATTTGTCCAGTATTTGTCCATTCTTCACCTGGGGAACAGGAAGCAGAGGTGCCGGAAGTGACATTGAAGCTGAGGGAGGGCACCAAGTCTGTATGACTGGGAGGAAGTCAAGGGTAACTCTTTGTCATGGCAGCTCATCTGACATAAATGCAAGCATCAGGGACATCAGGGAGGGCTTTTGGCTGGTGCTGAGATTTAGCTTTTTCAACTGCCTAAAATTTAGATCATGGCAAAAATTTTAATAGGGATATACTTTATGTAGTTATGCTTAAAAATAAGAAAATGAGAACATGGGAGAGGTTGGTCAAAGGATACATCATTACAGTCAGGAAGAATGAACTCAAAAGACCTAGTGTACAGCAAGGTTATGATAATTAATGACAATTTATTGTATTCTTGAAAAATGCAAAGAGAGTAGGTGTTAAATGCTCTTGCCACAAAATAACTATGTGAGATAATGCAGTTGTTAATTAGCTAGATTTAACCATTCAAAATATGATATGGCAAACAATAAATAGCTACAATATCTGTCAAATTAAAAAAAATTAAAAGTAAAATAAATAAGGAAACAGGCAAACAATAAAACTTTTAAAAGTCTGAATTTTAATATTTTAGCAGTTTTAATCTATATTACCTATAGATTTTCTTTCTAGATATAATCTCTCTGATATCTTTATAGTCTCCTCAATTTATAAACTATTCAATTTTAAAAATAATTGACCATATATATCCTATTATGTTGGTGTGTGTGGCAACCATAATCTTACTTTTTTTTCTTTTTCTTTTCTTTTTTTTTTTTTTTTTTGAGATGGAGTCTTGCTCTGTTGCCCAGGCTGGAGTGCAGTGGGGTGATCTTGGCTCACTGCAAGCTCTGCCTCCTGGGTTCACGCCATTCTCCTGCCTCAGTCTCCCAAGTAGCTGGGATTACAGGTGCCCACCACCACAACTGGCTAATTTTTGTATTTTTAGTAGAAACTGTGTTTCACCATGTTAGCCAGGATGGTCTCGATCTCCTGACCTCATGATCCACCCACCTCGGCCTCCCAAAGTGCTGAGATTACAGGTATGAGCCACTGCACCCAGCCAAATCTTACTTTTTGTAAGTAATTTAATAGAAGAGGAGTAAAGAAAAGTATATGAAAGTACATTCAAATAATGGAGTGATAATTTTAGTTCAAGTTCCGTAGTTAACATATACTTAAGATATTTTTAAAGAAACATCACATTGTAATCACCAGAGGCTTTTAAACACTACTTGAGAGACATACTTTTGCATAGTCTAAGTCTCCAAAAATACATTTTTGTGTGTGTGACTTTGACATGATGCTGTGGTTTCTCTTTGTCTAGAATCACTTTACCTGTCAATCCTGTAGGCTTACATGCCACTAGCCAAATCAAACTTAACAGCTCCCGGGAAATCTTTAAAGATTATTTATTTCATCAATTTGCTTGCTACAGATGTGGCCTTAGTTAATGTTGTAAGTGCTTTTTTTCCCATGTCAGATTATTTTTTTCCTTCATTGTATTTGAAAAATTTAACTTTCCTACTAAAAAGGCAAAGTCAACATATAGTTTATTCTGAGAGTATTTCTTAATATATTTGGGTCAAATCTTCTTTGTAAATACTGATAGAACTCATGGAGACTCCGGTAAGATGACACGTTTCCCAGTACAATTTTAGGGGGGTTCATAACCTCAAAGCCACTCTATGAAAGGTAACAGGAGACACTTCCAGACTGTATGATTAATTAGTAATTTGTCAGATGCAAAGATTTTTATTGAAGGAGGGCGTGCAGTTGGAATCAACTTAAATATATTCCCCGGCACTGGGAGCACGTGTCCTAAGGAAGATGACGTGTTTGCTCTGTGGAGGTAAAAGCCGTAGCCTGAGCCACAGCCTCGCCATCGTTGAGCTGATGGGTAAATGCTGGAACCCTTGTATACCAGAGGGAACCGCTGCCTTGCAGTCTCAGTTGTGCTTCTCTGTCTTCCTGGATGACCACAACCCCAGGCAATTTAGGCCCATATTATCCATTCCTCTTTCTACTTCTCCCATTCTTCTTGCAACAAATATTTATTGTGTCTACTATAGATCAAACATTTGAGAAAAATCAAAACAGAAAACTCCTCCATCTACAGAATTTATATTCCAGTGGGGGATGATAGAAAACAGAAAATAATCATATTAGAAAGTGATTAACACTGTGAAAAAAAGTGAGAGCTAGCAAAAAATACTGGAACACTCCTTCCATCCGGAGCCTGGTGGACTCTCTATCCTCTTTGACCAACATTTGGTGGTGGAAGTAGCTCTGTGCTGGGTTTTGGTCCCAGGACTGCAGGCCTGGCTGTTCCCTGTCCCTGAGCCATGCTGTTGGAAGTCTGGGTGTTCGAATGGAGAGTCCATGGAAAGGTCCTGAGACAGAAGCAGGGGGGAGAGGGACCCAGACCTGCAACGCCCCAGTCATCCCTGCCAATGTGCTGGGCCCTCCAGAACCCCCAGCCACAAGCTGGAGACCCCTATGGTCATCACATGGAGCAGAAGATCACCCTGGCATGCCCTGCCCTGGAGTCTGACCAACAGATCACCAACAAAATAAAGTGGTTATTGGTTGAAGCCATTAAATGTGGGGTGGTTTGCTAGTCAGCAGCAGATAACTGGAACCTTGGTGGTTGTCTCCACAAAAACAAAACAAAAACCCAAACTACGTTATTTCAGGCGCAACCACAGTGGCCTTGTCAGGTCTTCACTGCACCCTGGCTGTCTCCGTCTCTCATTTCCTACAGCACTGTTCTTCCGGACCTTTCCCACTCAATTCAAACCCAAACCACATCCTTGGCTTTTTTTACAATCATCACCAGACTTTGTCTTGGATTTAAAAAAGGGTATCAAAAATATCCTAAATGAATGATGAATATAAGTTTGAGAGCCTCAATTAACTATATTCTCCTCCCCTTTCTTCTCTTGGAGGAAAAGTTGACACTAATTTTCAAGGCTAATCCTCCCACTTCATTTGTAATCTCAATCTCTTTGTTTTCTTCACTTACCCCTGGTAATATTTTCATCCCTTTTCTCCATCCTCCCATCTTACCTATGCCAACAAGAGACCTGTTCTCAGTTCTCATCCAATTTCACAGTGGCAACATTCTTTTTGAAATACTTTCTTCCCTGGCTTTCTAAAACACTGACTTTTAAACCATCCTTCACAATGCTGCAATAATAGTCTTCCTAAAACAAGCATTATACTATGAAATTTTCTCTCTCAGAAACTGTCAATGCCTCCCTGTGGCTTTCTAAATAAAGACCACGGTCCTTTCACCATGGTCTTAGCTCTCCATAAATAATCTCACACTGCTCTTTCTGTCTATTTTGCAGGCCTTTATTCAGTTGTATGTTTCAGACAACTCTGCTTTCCTTCAAGTTACATCTTCATTCTGAAAACCTTTTCCTCCGCTCCTGAATCCAACCCATTCTACAAGGCTCTGCCGAGGTCCACTTCTCCAACTCAGGCTTCGACCAACACATTATACGCTCACCCTTCTTCCAACAACATCGAACATCTGCCCCTGCATTCCTGTTTAGCATTCCTTTTCTGTGCTTTGCTAAATATTCTGTATCATCTTTTCCTTCTTTTTTTTTTTTTCATTTAGTAATCTGCTTAACATTTTTAAGGCATATGGGATAAGGGGCACTGGGACCCATGCCAAGAAAGCAGAGGCAATAGACGCTGTCCGTCCTCAAGAGGCACACGCTCTAATATAAAGACAGTCACTTGCAATAGGTTTCTTTTAAACCCTCATAGAAGTAACAGTTCAGTGGGAGTTTTGAAGAATAAGTGCTCAAGACTTTGTAGGAAACACAGAGAAGGCTTCTAGAAGGAGGCTGCAGTTGAGTCTTTAAAAAACACATAGAAGGCTGGGCGCAGTGGCTCACGCCCGTAATCCCAGCATTTTGGGAGGCGGAGGCGGGTGGATCATGAGGTCAGGAGATCAAGACCATCCTGGCCAACATGGTGAAACCCCTCTCTCCTAAAATACAAAATTAGTCAGGCGTGGTGGTGGGTGCCTGTCATCCCAGTTACTCAGGAGGCTGAAGCAGGAAAACTACTTGAACCCAGGAGGTGGAGGTTGCAATGAGCCGAGATCACACCACTGCACTCTAGCCTGGGCGACAGAGCAAGATTCCATCAAAAACAAACACACACACACACACACACACACACACACACACACACAACCATAGATAGTGAAGATAAATGAAGGGGGGCATTCTAGATGAAAGGGGCAACAGAGATGAAAAACACTGTGAAACACTGCAGAAAGTTTGGGCAGCCTGCTGGTGTGGGAGTGCTGGATGCCATTGGGCAGCCTGCTGGCATGGGCGTGCTGGATGCCAGGCAGGAGAAAGGGGAGGTGAAGTGGGAGAGGCAGCAGGGCCAGAGGGACTGTAGATGATCTCGCTTGCCAGGATAAAGAGCTTGACTTGTCACCAGGGAAATTGAGGGTGCAGGGAGGACTTTCACAGGTATAGATGGGCTATGACATGATTTTTCTGGCAATTCTGGTTTCTAGGTCTTCCTTCCCCCCTATCTAAACCCTGCCCCCGCACACACACACAAATTAGGGCTTTTAAAAGAGAAGGAACTGTGTTAATTTTACATTTGTTCCTCTCCTAGAAGTTCATGCAACCTCCCACATATAATAGGTACTTAATAATGTTTTTATTTTGTGAATAAAGAGGTTGAAAGTTATGTTTAAGTGGTCTCTTCACTAAATGTGTTATTATCATTATTAATCTTGCAGCAAAGGGAGGATGATAGTATTTGTAGAAAGGTGCCTATGACTACGTGTTCTCCCACTGACCTTGCCTGGGAGAAACTGGGTGCCCTGGGACAATTCTGCTCAATGATCCAGGCTCTGGAGTCCTGAGGCAAGACTGTGGCCCACTACACAGCCTTCGAGATGGCAATGCCCTTTAGGAAGCAGAATTTCTGCACCGCTTTCTCTACACCTTCTGCTTTTACACAAGGAGAAATTGATGAGTTTGCAGTGGTGGCCACCCTGCGCCTGAGTGCAATGACTCCAAACTGGCCTGAGATCTGAGGACGAAGTCCTATAAAGTCCTTTGTAGTTGTTGTTTATGCTCTATCTATATGTAAGTTCAACATCCCTTGTTACAAATGTTTCAAGTGCGTTAACCCTGACTAGGACTCTTGTTGGATAGTAGCCTAGATCTCTTCTTTGTCAGAACTAAGATCAGAACCTGAGATGGCTTTTGGGAGGAATCCTAAGACTTCCTAAATCAGATACTTTTAAGTCTGCCGAAAGAGATGAAAGAGGCACAGGAATGGCCCTGAGAGGCGACGCATCCTTCACAGAACCGTTGATAGGAAAGAGGCCCCAATGTCAAAGCTGCAGAAAGTGTGTTAGGAGCTGCACCTTCCAGTGGTCTTTGCTGAGTGTTAAATTTTTCCTACTTTCTTCTCACTCATTTTATTTCTGTATGTAAGTGCTGCTGAAAGGCAAAACACAATGTTTGAACAGGGAAGGGGAGCTTCCCAAATAGGAGACATAGGACCTAAATTCAGGTGCAGACCACGTACATTTCAGCCAAGTGTATGAGAGTGGGATCAATAACCATGGCATGCACTAGAGGGGCAAGACCCAGAGGATCTCGAATGGTTCCTCAAAGCTCAACTTTCCAAAGTCATGGCTTACAATAGGCGACTTGGTGTGGGTGAAACTGTAAGAGCATCTCTGTACGACGCCTTCGTGGCTGCACTTTTCTGCTTTCTGTCCCTTCCCAACACGCGTCTGGTTTATGGGCAATCCCTTTACTTCCTCCTGTTAACTCTTGGGCAAGAAATGCTTCTGCGAGAGTTTAGAATTCAGATAGGGTCTGAAGAGCAAGCTTTGTCATTTATCTTACCTAACAAAATTGTCAGCAAGAGAGAAGTGCAAACTTTTCTTGATATAGCTCTCTCATTTGGATTGTAAAATCTATGTTGAGGGAGTGATGAATGGGAGAGAAAGAAACATAACTTGTTTCAGATGTAAAGAATGCTGACCGCTTCAAAAACATTGCTTTACCTGATTTTCTTGGCAAATGCGATTTGAAAGTAAAGCGAGGAGTAGAAAATACGCAGGTGTTACTTTGGTGGTCACTTTTCTAGGCAGAGCCGTCGTGATTATGTGGTGACACTCAGCACAGGACTCTGATCAGCTGTAGGTAGCACGAAAGCCTCACCTGGATATAAAATTCCCCAGCAAGGGTGGTGAGTGTCCTGGGACATTTCGTGAAAGGAAGATGCATGTGTTTCTTGGCTTATTGCTTGTTAGTAAGTGTTGCAAGGTGAGAGGAGTTACACTCTGGCCCTTTTGAGCTGTGGACCATTGGCAAATGGCTGATGCCCTCTGAGCTCCCACTTTTGTATAAGTAAGATATACAATAAAATCTATGCTCAATGAGAAAATGTATGTTAAGCCATTACTCCATCACTCGGTATTTGGTAATGGGTAGCTACGATTACTATTTCATAAACTCTTTTCTTCTCATGCTAAATAACACCAGCACACACTGAAAGTACATAGACAGTTCTTCTATTTAGAGAAGCTCAAAATGCTTTGTATAATTAATCGTATCTTTCTAGGAAGGATCAAATAAACATGACATTCTCGGTTGTTTCCATCGTCATTGTTTTTTTAAATGTCCTACCAGCTAAGTACATAAATAATTTACCATCATTTTACTTCAGATTCATTTCATTTATTCAACAGATATTTATTGAGCACATACCAATGGAACGCATGCTAGTGCCAGGCCCTGTTCACAGTCAAGAAACCCAAGCCCATGCCTTCGCAGAGCTTATATTCTGGTGCATGTGGACGTGGAGCTGAAGGGAGTCCAACAATCTACGAGGAGGAAATATGTAGTAAGTCTCATAGCGATAAGAGCCATGGGAAACAGGGCAGGGCAAGGATAGAGCAAGCACAGAGGCAGGGCTGGGACTGTTTATACAGGGTGCTCAGGAAAGGCCTCTCCAGCAAGATGCTAAATGCAATTCAAGCAGAGACGACGTAAAGGAAGCTTAATTATTTTAAGAACATTATAAGCTACCTTGCAGGGCTGGAGATAAGGGGACGTTTCAACTTGCAATCTGGCATCTGGTGTCAGAAGCTGGCCTGAAAATATCAGCCATTGCTGTGCTTTTCTCTGTTTCTCAGGCCCTGGCTTCACTGTATGCCAACAGCCAACACCACACAGCCCTTAGAGGCTGAGAACTCTGCACTGTCTATGAGTCATGGTGGATAGAATTCCAAGGGTCTATATTTGTCTTGGGTAAAATAAACTGTCTTTTCTAAATATATGCCTTACCACTTCCCATTAGCCAAATTCCCCAACACATATTTCTGCTGGGAAAACTGAATGCAAACTATTTTGCTCATGTACAGTGCAGCCAGCGTCCCTGTTGCTCTCAGAGGAGACACGAAGCTGAGAATGGAAAATGAACACATTTGATGACAGAACAAAGGTTTAAAAGACCTTGCTATACTGGAATTATAACAAAATCAACATCATGAGAGGGTGCAGCATTTAGATTTTAAATGGCATAGGTCTGGAATGAGTCCTTAATGAATATCAAGTTGTCTGAAATAAGCAGAGATCTTTCATTGTGTAAAACCTAATATGTCAGTTACTTGATGATCATATCTTGCTATACCTCAACTATAGTGCTTAGACAATATCACAATTTATTGAGAGAGTATTTTATTTTGTTAAGTTGTGGGTTTCTTGAAGTAAAGACTGTCTTACCTTTGTATCCAAGAACAATTCCTAGCTAATAATATTTTGATCCATGTATTCATTGAATATAGTACAATATTTGATTTTGGTAAAGAATTATATTATACACATAAGACGAGACATGTCTGCAATGCTTAGGTACACTTGCAGTATTGTGTCCACGTTTGGTTATCATACTGAAGTGTGTCCTTTGGAATATGGCCAGAGTGAGCCGAACGCTTTAAAGGAACATCACATAAGAAATTATTGCATGAAATGAAGTGTTTCTAATCTAATGGAAAAGAAGCTTTTGGCAGAAATGATAGCTGTCTTCAAATACATGAAAAGTTTTCACATGGAAAACAAGTTGGTGTGTTCTGTGTAGCTCTGGAAAACAACCAGGGTCAATGGATTGAAGGCAGATTTCATCTAAGCCTGAATAATCCAAAATTAAATGAGCTGCCTCCAAAATAAGGAGATGCTTCCCTCTCCAGTGATGAGACTCCCTTTTCTGGAAGTGTTCAGGTAGAATCTGGATTGGCGTCTCTTCAGAAGTCCCGCCTTAGGTGGGATGCTAGAGTTGAGGGGCCCTAATGTTTTCCCTAACTTTGATGAGCTAATTATAAGATTACTGAGGTAAGCAAAATTCCTTCAGAAAACATTACATCTTAGAGAGAAGAGTTATCACTTTTCAGGCCATTATTTTAGATTTTTTTCCTTGTGAACTTTGTTTACTTTTGACCTAACCATACCATTCCCCTGAGCAATATTCACGCTCGGGGTTTTGATGCTGATTTTAGACTATGTGGTTGTAAACTGCATGCATTTCTAGGTGGTATTAGAGGCTAGCATGTCACCCCTCTCAAAATTTCCCAAGAAAGTTGGTGTCACACTGCTATCCTCAGCATGCCAAGAGACAGGCTCTGTGAATTCATGCACAGTCTAAAGCTTCTTTGTCACAGATTATAACCTCTAATAAGAGAACAGTGTGTTTTGGCACTTGTGAGTATCATGTTGCTCAAGAATAGATTACCCATTCATTTGTTCAACAAATGATTCCTTTAATAACATTTTATTGAGCTCAAGTGCATGTGTTCTAAGGATACATTGCCAAGTAAGATGTCCCTGCCTCCAGGAACTTGCAGCCTAGTAGGGAAAACAGACGTAAGTCCAGATCTTTATGACACACTGTAACATCTGCTCTAACAGTGTTTACACAAGACCCAACACTAGAAAAAAGAACAGAGCTGCACACTCTGGGTAGATTCAAAACAATACCAAAGAGGAAACCTTGAAGTGAGTCTCAAACGATAAGTCCGGTATTTTTTCGTGTATACAAGGTCATTTCAGCAAAGAGAGAAAGTGATATTGTCATGGAGAAGTATTAGCATAGAATCTGCACTGGCTGTTCAGGGAACACTAAGTAGCTTCACAGGTCAGTTGAGAAGCTTGGATGGTAATCTGAGGAACTACTGAAGAAGGAAACAGGGAATAAATCATACAGTGGATAGATTGAAGGTAACAATATGAGGCAGGAAAATTACTCTGCAGATTATTTCAGCTGTCCACGTGAGGTAATGACCTACTGCATCGGAAGTAGGTTTTAAAAGGAGCAGAGGGAGTAAAGGATATATGATTAAAAGGTAAAAGTCACAGGATTCGTTGAGAAATTACCAGGTGCTATGCTAGCATTGAACAAATAAAGGTGAATATGCACAACACAGCCTTCAAGCAATGAAGATGTTCTTGGTGGAGACACAAGGCTTCGGCACCAGAGAGTGCTCTGTTCAAATCTCTGCTTTTCCATTTGGAATGCCTTTATTTCAGTTTCCTTAATCTGCTGCATTGAGACTTTCCCCACTTTCTCTGTCTGGAAAATCACATAGCACGTCATGGTAACGTCTTCAGTGGACCCTTTCCCCAAGAGCCCCTTCCCTCAAAAGAAAAGTCCTGCCTATTAAGGCAAATTAATATGGAGACTAGGTCTAAACAACCCTGAGCCGACATAATCAGCGAGGCCTCGTCAGTGACCCTAACCTTGCTTGATTGGCAAACAGAAGTGAAACTTAACTTGAGCTATTTCTTGTAAATGTCTGTATTAAAGAAAACGGAATTTAGGCCCAACCAATCTGAGGCAGCCAACTAACTTATAATTATAGAAGGAGGGACTTTCCAATAAAATAGACCACATAAGGGAAACTGCACAACTGCAACCAATCAATTTTTTTTTCCTTTATTCCATGCTCATCCTGACCCAGTTGTGGTTTGGAGCTTCCTGATTCATTAACTGCTGTTTGCTCAAATAAATTCTTCAGAATGTTCTTGTGTGCGTCTTTCTTTCTCTTTCTTTCTTTCTTTCTTTCTTTCTTTCTTTCTTTCTTTCTTTCTTTCTTTCTTTCTTTCTTTCTTTCTGCTTTCTGTCTCTCTCTCTCTTTCTCTTTCTTTCCTTCTTCCTTCCTTCCTTCCTTCCTTCCTTTTTCTCCCTTCCCTTCCCTTCTTTTTTGTTTCTGGGACGTACTTTCACTCCTGTCACCCAGGTTGGAGTGCAGTGGTGCAATCTTGGCTCACTGCAACCTCCACCTCCTGAGTTCAAGCGATTCTGCTGCCTCAGCCTTCTGAATAGCTGGGATTACAGGCGCCTGTCACCACACTCAGTTAATTTTTTTGTAGTTTTAGTAGAGATGGGGTTTTACCATGTTGGCCAAGCTGGTCTTGAACTCCTGACTTCAGCTGATCCATCCTCCTTGGCCTCCCAAAGTGCTGGGATTACAGGTGTGAGCCATCATGCCCGGCCTCCGTTTTACTTTTAACATGCCTAACGGATGACGTATAACTTAATTGAGGCAATGAAAAACATGCAAATAACAGAGGTGTGGGCCAGAGTAAGTACTAAAAAAAAAAAAAGACTAATAAGACATCTTTTATTTATTTTTTTTAAAAAGATAGCATCTTTAATAGAAAATGAACATGAACATTTTTCTGAATACATAATAATGTATGTTTATTTCTTTTCACATGTTAGTCCCATCAAAATAATTATTACATTAAATACTAGGATATGTACCAGAACATTAATTTTTGTAGGTTTCAAGTTATTTTTTAGACTACTTTATCAGTATTCTCTAGAAGAAAGATAAAAGAAAGAACAAAACTCAAAGAGAATAAAAAAAGAAGAAAGGAAAAATAATACTAAAGTCAGTGTATATTTGATTTCAAAGCTTACTATATTTATATTTCAATGAATTCTAAAGTACTTCTCACATATTTCTCTTTCAATGCTGTTTTTTCTTCTTTTACTGCCATGAGTACCTTGATTCTTCAAATGACCTTATCAAAATGACTATATTAATTTGGTTAAGAATATGCATAAAGATGTCTTAGACACTTCCCTCCATTCTGGAATTTACAGTTGTTTGGAGGAAATGTTGGCTACAGTTGTTTGGAGGAAATGTTGGCTACAGCTAATCATAGAGAAAAAATTTACTTCATTATATAAGCAAAGACAATGTGGTTTGTTATGAGTTTTAAGGATCTTAAATCAGTATTATTCCAAATCTTGTCCATCTTGAGCTACCCTGCTCATCTGCATTTGCTTTGGGATGCTATCAAACCAGCATGTCCAGGCAACCTGACTTAGCACCTGGGAACACAGAGGCAATAGGAAAGGGAACACATTGGCTAGATGCACAATTACCTCCTCCTGGCCTTTGGTCCTTCTGATTGTAAGTTGTGTTGGTAGAAAACTCTAAACAAATGCCCAGAATACTTATTCGTATTAATAGTAAAGAAACAAATCAGCATCATCAATTTTCATTCTGTTATTTCATCCCAGTAATGCAGAAAAATAAGGTTTTCTAGTGCCATCTTCTCTTCCAATGACAGAGCTATTGAAGTTAATTCTCTAACAAAAGACAGAAGCAGCAGCAGCAGAAAAAATGAGATATCATTTTTTTCTTTGCTGGTTGCAAATTAAATAACTCAGAACGTTTACTTATGCTGGATAAAATACACCCAAACGTTACCTTCACTAATCATGAGCTTAATTTTGTGTTTAAAGATCTCCCCAGCTGCAAATTCATCTAAGGAGCTGAAGCAGGGAGATTTTTAAAATCTAATTATTTTTATAATGATTTTCACCAAATGCTTTATACCTCTATTTGGTGGCTGGTTCCTGAGAACTCCATATGAAGTCAGGTCAGCTTTGTTGACATACACCTTTCTCCATGGATTAGCCACCTAATCCACCCTCTGATTAATGAGGAGGCAGGATGTTCGCAATCTGTAATCGGATACACTGGTATGTCAATGACTACTGTACACCCAAGCATTGGGAACTCAGTCTTAAAAAATCTACTGCCCCCTCTTGTTAGTTTTCTCCTTAGTGAAATAGTCTTCCCTACATTGGAATAAGAGCAGAATACATCCCATTGAGAAATGAGTTTGAATATAATGGGAGACTGGCTCTGTCCAATGCCAAGACCCTATTCTTCAACCTGACAGGTGAAAATTCTTATCTTGGGTTGTGGAGAAAAAATGAAGCAGGAGGAAGGACAAAAACTGGGTGGTGAAGTGGCAGCAGCCAGGGCAGAGGAAGCACGAAGGCTGAGTCAGCCCCCACTTCCCAGTCTTCTCCAGACCCATGCTCTCCAGGTTGGGTTGTCACGATGATGAACTGGGACTGACAACCAGCATCTCCACTGCTGCGGTGGGAGTCATGGTGAGCACAAGACCCAGAGTGTGCATAAGTATTTAAATGCAAGAGGACAACCGTAACCAGCTGGAGTCAACTGTTGCCCAGGTTGGACAGGAGAGTGGACCATGCTATCAGGTGACCCCATATTTTATTCAATGAAGTTTTTGGATCTCCTTATTGCATAATGTATAAGGGAGAGCAGGGGTGCTACTAGTTGTTTGATTTTATCAGTTGCTTTGGTCTTTGGGAAAATAGCAATAATATTATATTGCTGGAGCATATAATCTCAACCGCTTCCATAGATTCACCTTAGGAATTTTTCACCCCACTAGAATTACTTGACATCATGCCATTAAGTTATAATGGGAACTGCTCTACAATCCTTTAATTGTTGTAATGCATTTATTATAGGGGTGTTCTGGATGATATTTACCATATTACTTAGAGTCTTCTTTGTGGGTACCTCTTAAATTTTAATTTGCAAAAAAAAAAAAAAGTCACCTAGGGATCTAATTAAAGTGCACATTCTGATTTAGTTGGTCTGGATGGGGCCCGAGATTCTGCATTGATAGCAAATTCTCCAGGAGGCTGATATTGCTGTCCTGTGCTACATTTTGTACCCGGCTTTATAGGTGTTTCACAGTAGACATTGACTCTCAGAAAAGCTCTGATTGCTGAAAAAGTTGTTTGGTTTTATTATGTGGTACTGTGAATTGCATCGAGTTGGGCCACATGAAATCACCAATTTTTGATCCTATTTGACATATCTTGGGCAATTTCTCATAGTGCAGATACTGCGTGACAATAGTGTAGTCACTAATTCAATGTTTCTCTTTGAGTTGGTAGCTATGGAGCTTGTTAGCAAAGGAGTGACCCACCTCAAGCACAGTGTACACAACCATTTACACGGTGCAGAGTTTAAGTTTTAAAAATTCATAAAAACTTACCCTCTTTTATAAGTGAGAAATCTTTAGTTGCAAGTAATAGAAACCTCTATTTACTAGCTTAAGAAAAAATGTAGACTTACATATTTAGGAATTGCAGGTTGAGACCATCTCCTGCTGGCACAGGTGGATACAGGGACTCCAATGATGACATCAGGCTTCAGGCTTCAGCTTATCTGCTCAGTCTCTCAGTTTTGTTTGCTTCTATGATGAATTCATTTCTAGCAGCCTCTTTCTCCACCTAGATTGTTCCCTGTAGCTCCTGGATTACACGTCATCTTCTTAGCAACTCCAACAGATAACAAATTTCCCCTTCCAGGAATTGGATTTTATTAGACTTGCTTTGACCAGAGAAATGGAAAGCTCAGGTTAACTAATCCTGGCTTTCATGCCCCCTAGACCTGGGTCAACTCTGTCAGATGTATATTGGCTCAGAGTTGGCAAGGGATTATTCTCCTAGAGAAAACTGGGTAGCTATTCCCAGAAAAAAGAAGAGTGTTCACAGTTCTTCCCAGGATGCCTTTTCTTGCAGGACCATTATCCATCCCCAGCCCACTGCTGTCAGCATTGACCTTTGAGTTGCTCTGACAGATGGTATGTGAGCAGAAATGATGTGTGTCACTTCCAGAGGAAGTTTAAAGAACCCGATTGTGCATTAAAAAGTCAGGAAACAACAGGTGCTGGAGAGGATGTGGAGAAATAGGAACACTTTTACACTGTTGGTGGGATTGTAAACTAGTTCAACCATTATGGAAAACAGTATGGCGATTCCTCAAGGATCTAAAACTAGAAGTACCATATGACCCAGCCATCCCTTTACTGGGTATATACCCAAAGGATTATAAATCATGCTGCTATAAAGACACATGCACACGTATGTTTATTGCGGCACTATTCACAATAGCAAAGACTTGGAATCAACCCAAATGTCCATCTGTGACAGACTGGATTAAGAAAATGTGGCACATATACACCAGGGAATACTATCCAGCCATAAAAAAGGATGAGTTCGCGTAGGACATGGATCACTGAAAACATATTCCTTAACAAACATCACAAAACAGAAAACCAAACACTGCATGTCAAACTCATATGGAACTGACAATAGAATTCACTTGGACCGGGAAGGGAACATCACACGGGGAACAATCTAACACCGGGGCATCATAGGGAGGGGAAGGGGAGTGGGGTGCATGGAGTTTATACCTGATTAAATGATGAATTTATGGTGCGACGATTGATGGGTGCCAGCACACCAAACATAGGCACAAGTACACATAGTAGACAAACCTGCGCACGTTAGCACATGTACCACCCTAGAACTTAAAGTAGAATAATAAAAATAAAATAAAATAAAATAAAAGAACCTGATTGTGCTTCTCTGTGCACCCCTAGCCCATTGCAATGTACCAGGTAAGGGCAGCTTCTTCAGCCTGGGTCCAATACATATGGATACATATTGTGGGTAAGAAATAAGCCTCTGCTGCTGTAAGCCACTGATTCCAGGACTTGCTTGTTATTAAAGTAATTCTTAGACTAACCTGCCTGATAAAATAGGCAGAAACAACGGTTGTTAATAATAGTCCACTCATCTCATTCCAACATGCAAACCAATTCTTCTTTGCCAATATAAGGATTTCAAAAACACCCCAACTGCATTTAATTTATACATTAATTATAATCTAAAATCCACTCACTTTCTCCTCAAATAAGAAAATTATAAAAGTCTGTTCACTTACTCTCCAGTTACTGCCTAACATCTAAGTTCAGGAACTTTTGGTGATGGGAACTGATCTAGGTCAAGTCCAGATAAGCTTCTACTGGTGGAGATACCTATGATTGAATGGGGTTCTCGAATATATTTAAATAACATATTTAATCACCTCCCAATACATATAATATGCAGGAGTGGAATCAAAAGGATTAATTTCAAAACAAAACAAGGGAAAATTCTCTTTTGTTGAAAAAGAGGCAAGGAAAACAGCGGAATTGCATGGCTAAGGGTTCACGGCAGGTTAGAACTGCAGCCCTCTGGCAGAGTGAGCTCCTTGGTTAGCCAGCCCATCTTTCCTGACTCCTCTCTCTGTGAGGACCTTCTTTATTTGTTGACCTCCCATGTCACATCTGAGATGACTTTGGAGAGGCCTCCCTATCTGGGTTGCCCACATTAGCTGGTGTCAGGCTCTATCTATGCCCCCACTAGAACTAGAATTTTCAATTAAAGCTTCAGATGAGGAGACCAAAGTTACCCATCCCTTATGTTTAGGGTGCATCTTTGTCTTGGCTTTTTATAATAAAGACCTTTCCCAGGAGGTGTTCATGGTGAGCTGACGTATCATGGTTCATGGTGAGCTGATCGCACTGCACTCCAGCCTGGGTGACAGAGCAAGATTCCATCTCAAATAATAATAATAATAATTTTTTAAAAGACAAAATGAAACATATTTTGCTTCTTTTGGCTTTATGTTTTCACATGATCCAGTTTTAACTAAAGTGAAGCTTATCTGTTTTTATCAAACCTTTGAGAATTAGTCAGTACATTCCAAAATCCTGTGGATTTTCTACCATGTTACCAATCTCCAGCCTAGGAATGTATATGATATGGTTTGGCTGTGTCCCTGACCAAATCTCATCTTGAATTGTAACTCCCACAATTCCCATTTGTTGTGGGAGGAACCCGGTGGGAGGTGATTGAATCATGGGGGCTGGTCTTTCCTGTGCTGTTCTCATGATAGTGAGTAAGTCTCACAAGATCTGATAGCTTTAAAAATGGGAGTTTTCCAGCACAAGCTCTCTCTTTGCCTGCTGCCATCCATGTAAGATGTGACTTGCTCCTCCTTGCCTTCCACTATGATTGTGAGGCTTCCCCAGCCACGTGGGACTGCAAGTCCAATTAAACCTCTTTATTTTGTAAATTGCCCAGTCTCGGGTATGCCTTAATCAGCAGGGTAAAAACAGACTAATACAGTAAGTTGCTACCTGAAGAGTCAGGTGTTGCTGGAAAGATACCCAAAAATGTGGAAGTGACTTTGGAACTGGGTAACAGGCAGAGGTTGGAACAGTTTGGAGGACTCAGAAGAAGACAGGAAAATGTGGAAAAGTTTGGAACTTCCTGGAGACTTGCCAAAAAACCTGACAGAGATATGGACAATAAGGTCCAGGCTGAGGCAGTCTCAGATGGAAATTAGAAACTTGTTGGAAATTGGAGCAAAGGTGACTCTTGTTATATTTTAGCAAGGAGACTGGCGGCATTTTGCCTGTGCCCTAGAGATTTGTGGAACTTTGAACTTGAGAGAGATGATTTGGTGGAAGAAATTTCTAAGCAGCAAAGCATTTAAGAGGTGACTTGGGTGCTGTTAAAGGCTCTTAGTCTTACAGGGGAAGCAGAGCATAAAAGTTCAGAAAATTTGCAACCTGACAATGTGATAGAAAAGAAAAACCCATTTTCTGAAGAGAAATTTAAGCTGGCTGCAGAAATTGGCATAAGTAACAAGAAGCTGAATGTTAATCCCCAAAACAATGGGGAAAATGTCTCCAGGGCATGTTAGAGGTCTTCATGGCAGCCCCTCCCATCACAGGCCCAAGGACCAAGGAGAAAATGATTTTGTGGTCCAGGTCCAGGGTCCCTGTGCTGTGTGCAGTCTAGGGACTTGGTGCCCGGTGTCCCAGCTGCTCCAACCATGACTAAAAGGGGCCAAGGTACAGCTCAGGCTGTTGCTTCAGAGGGTGGAAGCCACAGGCCTTGGCAGCTTCCACATGGTGTTGAGCCTGTAGGTTCACAGAGTCAGGAACTGAGGTTTGGGAACCTCTGCCTAGATTTCAGCAGCTGTATGGACACACCTGCATGTCCAGGCAGAAGTTTGCTGCAGGGGTGGGGCTCTGATGGAAAACCTCTGCTAGGGCAGTGCAGAAAAGAAATGTGGGGCCAGAGCCCCCACACAGAGTCCCCACTGGGGCACTGCCTAGTGGAGCTGTGAGAAGAGGGCCACAGCCCTCTAGCCCCCAGAATGGTAGATCCACTGACAGTTTGCACATTGCACCTGGAAAAGCCACAGACCCTCAACACCAGATGGTGAGAGCAGACATGGGGGCTATACCCTGCAGAACCACAGGGGCAGAGCTGCCCAAGATCATGGGAACCCACCTCTTATATCAGTGTGACCTGGATCTCAGACATGAAATCAAAGGAGATCACTACGGAGCTTTAAGATTTGACTGCCCCACTGGATTTCTCACTTGCATGTGGCCTGTAGCCCCTTTGTTTTGGCCAATTTCTCCCATTTGGAATGATGGTATTTACACAATACCTGTACCCCCATTGTATCTATAACTAACTTGCTTTTGATTTTACAGGCTCAGAAGTGGAAGGGACTTGCCTTGTCTCAGATGAGACTTTGGATTGTTGACTTTTGGGTTAATGCTGAAATTAGTTAAGACTTTGGGGGACTGTTGGGAAGGCATGATTTGTTTTGAAATGTGAGGACATGAGATTTGGGAGGGGCAAGGGATGGAATACTATGGATTGACTGTGTCCCCACCCAAATCTCATCTTGAATTGTAACTCCCACAATACCCATGTGTGGTGGGAGGATCCCAGTGGGAGGTGATTGAATCATCGGGACGCGACAGGTCTTTCCCATGCTGTTCTCCTGATAGTAAGTCTCACGAAATCCAATAGCTTTAAAATGGGAGTCTTCCTTCACAAGCTCTCGCTTTGGCTGCTGCCATCCATGTAAGATGTGATTTGCTCCTTCTGGCCTTCTGCCATGATTGTGAGGCTTCCCCAGCCCTGTAGAACTGTGAGTCCATTAAACCTCTTTCTTTGGTAAATTTCCCAGTCTCAGGAATGTCTTTATCAGCAGCATGAAAATACACTAAAGGCCAGGCACAGTGACTCACACCTATAATCCCAGCACTTTGGGAGGCCAAGGTGGGAGGATGACAAGGTCAAGAGATCAAGACCAACCTGGCCAATACAAAAATTAGCTGGGCATGGTGTCTCATGCCTGTGGTTCCAGCTACTCAAGAGGCTGAGGCAGGAGAATCCCTTGAACCAGGAGGCAGAGGTTGCAGTGAGCTGAGATCATGCCACTGCACTCAAGTCTGGGAGACAGAGTGAGACTCTGTCTCAAAAAACAAAACAAAACAAAACAAACAAAAGAAATGCTTCTTGTTTATTTTGGAATCTTCTGTGATCCCTCATACAGTGCCTAGCACACGCCCTGTACTAGTAAAGCAAATGAGAAGAAAAATGCTTGTAAGCTGCATGAGGGCCCAATGACACCTGTCTTGCTCAGACTCACACCTGAAGGGCCTAACGCAATGCTGGGCACACAGCAGGTCCACAACACATGTGTGAGAATGAATGGCTATGTAAATGAATGGCTTTGTGCATGATTTCGTACCATCTATAAAATCACATTTCCTACAGGTAGTATCTCCTCAGTCTACACAGGAATTTGGGTGGCACGAAGGAGGTTATAGAAGACTCCTAGCAAGGTTAAAGATATTTCAAGTTAACAAAATGACAATCTGTATGCACATATTTAAGAAGGAAAAATAGACTGACAGTCCACCTCAAAGGGAAAGCAAAGACTGGAAGTTTTACTTGCTATTCTCTTCTCTGTGTTTTTGATGGAATTTTTACCTGGACCATGAGGTGGTTTTCTGCAAGGGGAGTATTGCAGTAAAGGCATGTACAGACAGAGGTGAGAACATAACTGAGGCACAGAGGGAGAGCTGTGGTGACAGATACTTTCTGTCCTTGGCTTTACTTCTGGGGAGACTTCTTTTCACATACTCCTGGCAATTATTAGTCCAACAAATCCATCATAAAGTTTTAGGGGAGATGTAGGAACATTCAGTCCCCGGTATATGCAATCATTATCCTTTGGGCCGAATCTCCTCTGAGTTAATTAAATTCAAATAAGTATCTTTCCATTCCCTGGGACTTGGGAGGAGGAGTCCAACGCACTTGAAAAGTCACAAAACAGCCATTAGATGTTAATAACTAAGAACTGTTCCAACCTCTGCTGGTTTCAAATGAGAGGACCAGAGGCATAAAGCTCCACCTAACTTCCTGAGGCACTCAGCTGCTGAAAATCAGTTCCTCAAATAATAGTTTCCTCTTCCAAAATTTAGCTGGATCAGATATTTTTAGTTCAAAAGTCCTAATGAGACTTTGCAGGAACGTGCACAGCAAGGGAGAATCCTGCACGATAAATCACTGGAGGTGTGCCACCTTACGGCTGGAAATTTGAATAAATAGCTTTGGTGATTTATAGCAGATGTTTTTCCACTTAGTTGTAGCCCACCAAAGCACATACTAGGCAGTAAACTCCAGGAGAACGGGAATTGGAACCATTTTTGTCTCATTCACCACTGTCTAAATAGCACCTGGCAGTGTCTGGGAGATAGTAGGTGCCCAACAAAATTTTTCTAGTGGACAAATGACAGTCCTATTTAGACACAATGCAGTCTTCTCTGGTCAGTCCTAGGAAGAAGAGGGCATTAAATAGAGTATTGGTTTTAAGGCACAAAGAATAGAGTGGTCCTATTTTGAAGTGAAAATGGTATTGCCTTGGTAAATTCTTCTATGGGGCTAGAAAGAATAAACTAGAAGTCTGGGGAATTAAATGGTTCTTCTGAAAGCCTTCTAGACCTACTCTTTATAGATAGATTGCTTTCCAAACATAACATGTTTCCACATATATTTCTCAATTATTAGTTACATTACATCTGCCTATTCTTGGACCCCAGCCCAGTATTTTTAAGTTTGAGCTTAATGAGTGTTCATTGAATAAATGCTGACTCATATCTAACAGGGCATATGTTCCAAATTTACTTCTAGCTATAAAGATGTGTTTTTTCTGCATCAAGCTATCCTTGCTGTCAGTCCTCTTTGTGACCAAATCCTTTATTGGAAAGAAGATTGAATGGACATAATGGTACGATCAACATGTCACGCTTGGCAGTTTCCCCATCTCCACCTGTAACCCCAGCACTTTGAGAGGTTGAGGCAGGTGGATTACCTGAGGTCAGGAGTTCGAGACCAGCCTGGCCAACATGGCGAAACCCTGTCTCTACTAAAATTACAAAAAATTAGCCAGGTGTGGTGGCATACACCTACAGTCCCAGCTACTTGGGAGGCTGAGACAGGAGAATTGCATGAACCCAGGAGGTGGAGGTTGCAGTGAGTCAAGATTGTGCCACCGCACTGCAGCCTGGGAAACAGAGCAAGATTCCATCTCAAAAAAAGAAAGAAGAAAGAAAGAAAGAAAGAAAGAAAGAAAGAAAGAAAGAAAGAAAGAAAGAAAGAAAGAAAGAAAGAAAGAGAGAGCACCTAATTCTTAGGGTTATTTTGCAGTCTAAATGATTTAATATACGTAAAATAAATAGAACATTACCTGGCACTTGAACTCTCAATGAATGCTATTTCAGTATCCACAGTATGTATTATTGTGTATTATCACTGTAGTTCCAAGTGATCACCACAAATATCAAAACTAATTTATGTTATTATCCCCAGCCCGAATCAGAAGAATGTTTTGGGTTATCTTGGGACTCTGCAAATACTTAAGTTTGAGAAACACAAAGAATAAAAAAAAAAATAAAGAGAACCAGAATTTATGTAAAATAAAAATTAAAGTGAATACGTTTTCCAGTGGAAAGTAGAAAATAAGCACAGAGAGTTCTCAGGGTGGAATTTATGAAAAACATCTTCACCTTCATCAGCAAATACATCTTTTTTTTTTTTT
>NW_016824749.1:2349211-2362558 GCF_001698545.2 Rhinopithecus bieti | reverse complement strand
CCTTCCTCTCTCTCTCTCTTTCTTTCTCGGAGTCTCCCTGTGTCGCCCAGGCTAGAGTGCAGTGGCGTGATCTCAGCTCACTGCAAGCTGCGCCTCCTGGGTTCACCCAATTCTCCTGCCACAGCCTCCTGAGTAGCTGGGACTACAGGCGCCCATCACCACGCCCAGCTAATTTTTTTGTATTTTTAGTAGAGACGGTTGTTAGGGAGGATGGTCTCTATCTCCCGACCTTCTGCTCTGCCCGCCTTGGCCTCCCAAAGTGCTGGGATTACAGGCGTGAGCCACCGTGCCCGGCCGCTCGCTCTTTTCTTTTCTTTCTTTCTTTTTTTTTTCTTTTCTTTTCTTTCTCTTTCTTTTCTTTCTTTCTTTGTTTCTTTCTTTTTCTTTCTTCCTTTCTTTCTCTCTCTTTCTTTCTCCCTCTCTCTCTCTCTCTCTCTCTTTTGAGATGGAGTCTGGCTCTGTCACCTAGGCTGGAGTGCAGTGGCACAATCTCGGCTCACTGCAACCTCTGCCTCCCAGGTTCAAGCAATTCTTCTGCCTCAGCCTCCCGTGTAGCTGGGATTACAGGCATGTGCCACCATGCTGGGCTAATTTTTATATTTTTAGTAGAGATGAGGTTTCACCATGTTGGCCAGGCTGGTCTCAAACTCCTGACCTCATGATCCACCTGCCTCAGCCTCCCCAAGTGCTGGGATTACAGGCATGAGCCACTGCACCCAGCCCTGAGTGTTTCTTTGACCAGTGTGAGAATGAACACAGAAAGTAAGGGGGTTGGCAGAGACAATAAAAGATTCAACAAGAAAATGTTTTGAGCCACTGATGGGATATGACGGGGAGGGAATGATGAGGTTTACCTGGAAAAGGTCGAGGCTGAATTGTTTGATTGGTTGTGAAGGCTCTTGCTTGTCCTCCAGCTACAGTCCTTTCCTCACATCTCATTCATACTTCAAATTGTTCCATTTCTCTTCAAGCCCCCAAATCCTCAATTAATTGGCTTTCTCAAAGATCAGTAATGTACTCCAATCACTAAACCCAGTGTTCCCTTTTCAGGCCTTAAACTACTTGTCCTTTTATACAAATGGAAGATAATTGTGTACCTCTATACCTAAGGTGGTCATGTAATGTGTTGTCCAGACAGATACATTTCCGAATGTAGAAGGACACTGTTAATAATTATGGACTAAGCAGAACGTTTGGTCACCTGAAAGATAGGATCGTGCCAGATGTGGAGGCTGCTCCAGAATAGGCAAGCACATAGTGAGAAACAGCAGTCCCACCCAAAGTGCATCTTGAGTGGTAGTGGAATAAAGAGCCTAACAATTCAGAGAGAGTAAACTTTTTCCATTCCCTGCCTACCACCCACTGCCAACATCTCTGGTCCCCAAGGCTGAAGAGCAGATCAGGTGGAGGGTGAGGGAGTGTAGTTTTCAGGCATCCAGACTAAAGCTGCTTAGTGGATGGAAGTTCAAGTACCAAAGACAAATAACCTAACTCTCCATTCTGCCCAGAAGAGCCCTAGAACTGAAGATTGGGAGTATTGGTCCAAGTGCCCATACGGCTCCTGCATGCCCTACACTGCTGAAAGGGAATATACGCCTTGGAGCTATAAAGGAGCAGGGAAGAGTTTCGGGACTCAAAGTATTTCACCCTTTTTTTAGAGTTATGCAGCAAATGAGGAGAAAACAAACAATGAGAACGACAAGATTGTAATGTTAAGTAGCTCTTGATTTCTGAGCCCAAGTGACAGATTTAGCTCAGTGCAAGACTGAGCTCATGAATATTTTTGTTTATTGTTTTCACGAAGCCTGCTTTGTGGAAAAGAGAAATATCTGCCTTACAAAATTATTTCTTAAATCAAAATATATCTTTCATATTTTAATAGGAAGTGTGTTTAAAGAGGACAAGGATTAAATACATCCGTTGCTGGATTTGTGCTATAATATGCTCGCCCTAAAATTTTATTTTCCTAAAGTTGACCATCAAGATGTTTGCTATGCCTTTCCAATTTGCAGTTTTCACATACCAAACATCTGCAGAGAATTTTGATGTTGTAAAGCATTTCTGAAGTTATAGACCATCTGAAAAGGTTTCTTAATGGGTCTAAGAGCCACTTCATTATCTTTTAAAATATATATATAAACTTTAGTCTTTGAAAAGTGCATTTTCTGAAATGCTGATAATGCTGCCATATGTTCTTTTCGTGCCTTTGATTTGTAATAGAAAATATGTTCCCAAGAAACAATAGTAGATTCACGTGCAGTTGTTTTCCTTCCAAGCCACAAATTATATTTTCTACTTTAGCAATTTATAAGTTGTTAAAGCCAAAGGCATTCTTCAAAATAGTCTGCTTTGCCACATCGCATATACCTACTTCTAATTTCTAATTCTCTATGGCTATCATTTAATCTTCAGAAAGTGACATTGATATTTTCTGGGCTACATAGAAGTTGGCTACCCTTTCTGTTCAGTGAAGGAAATAAGAAAAATAGGCAAGTTAGGTGAGGTCCTGAAATAGATTGAGAGAAGAGAAGAAACGCTCTGAATATAAAGTTTACAACTGGTTCTGTCTGATAGAATTTTACAATGTCCAGAGAGGGGGAAAAATGCAAAGCCCTATTAAAAAGCATGTTTAAATACGTTATGAAAGTCCTGGGCTGGTTGTTTCATAATCTGGATTATTGAAGCACAGCCCAGGAAAGGTCTAAGCCCTTAATTAGAATAAGTGCTACGGCAGCTGTGATACGGCAGCTCGGGCATCACTAACACGATCTGCTGATTGTGAGAAAAACAACATTAGACAAAGGGCTGTGGTTTAGAGACATGCTTCAACAGTTAGGACTTTTTCCCTGGTTTTTTCTAAAGTGAAAGGAAGCAGATAGCCAGTGCAATACACCAAAGGTAGGGTGGGTAGAGGCCTGTTGGGTGGGCCCAGATGTAAGCACAACCCAAGGCTCATATGCATTGGACAAATCACAGTAATGGAGCCAGGAGGAAAACATGTGTCTCCATAAATCCAATTCTGCCAGTCCAAGTCCAACATTGATTTGGAAAATCAAAGAGATAGAGAAATAATGCTGTGAAAAGTAATCTTCTCTTCATTTATTTTATATCTCCATGGATTTCAATGATTTTGAATGGGTTCCCTGCAGAAATCATTGTGAAGATTGGCTGTCAGTCAAGAAATATTTTTTTGTGTGCATTTGCTATGCACAAGTGAGTTCTCTGTGTCGCCTTTTATCATTGTGGGGTCTCCACCCTTGAGATCTCAGTTCTCTTCAAAATTTCCCACACTTATAAGTACAAATGTTTCAACTGAGCTCATGAGTAATTTATCTGAGTTTCTTCTAATGGCCGAGGCAATTTCTGTGCAAGAAAACACAAAGCATGTCATGAGTTCACTTGGTGTCTGAAAGCGGTGATGCGTCTGACACTGAAACTAAGCATGGGGTCCCCCAACAATATTAAACTACCAATTCAGGCCATGGCCCCCTGATGACTGGGTTACCCCAGTAAGCAAAGCAACAGTACCCTAAATGCACTAGACTGAGCCGTGCTCTGTCCTTTGGGGTCCTAATTCCTTGAGGCCTCTTGGTATTCCATGTGACAGACAAAATGTCTTATACTCTCTCTTCACCACAAAGGTACTTTTGTGTGTAAACAAATCTCAATTTTGTCTGCTTTGTTTTATTATTTGTTTTTGTCGGTAGAATCTCTCTGTAAGTTTCATGGACATGAAGTGAGGGGATACATCTGAGGGCTAGATGCTCAAAACTACCCTTTGTTTTGGGGAATGATGGTGTGATTTTGAACCACATCTTTGTTTGCCTTAACCTCACTGCCCTTAGGATGCATTAGGTCACAGAAGATACCCAGACTTGCATGGAGACATCTGTGCAGGACAGCCCTTGGGACCAGCGTGGCTTCTAACCATGATTCCTCACATGACTCCTGCAACCGCGATACTTTGCTAGTTCCAGTAGTCCTGCATGTGCAGGGGAAAACAAGGAGGCATGAGGCAAGAATCACACCCTCAGAAAACGTTCAGTTTACCAGAGAAGATAGACATACAGCAAATAATGATGGCACAAACTGAAAGGGATGTCTGCCGCACAAGTAGCCACGAGAAAAAAGGGCACAAATACAAGCAAACGCTGTCAGGCCCCCAGTGTGAGCACGACCATCAGTTTCAGGTGGGCGCAAAGAATGAAGGCTTAGTCTGGTCTAAGATGTGGGTGGCTGAGCAGGTGGTTTTGGGGGACAGAATGTCTGTCCTGTTTTACCTTCTTCACTTCCTTTCTCCTTCTTACTGAGGGTCAGAGCCTTTGATTGTGCTCCATTTCACTAACAGGTGCAGGTACTTTTCCTTCAAAATAAACTCAAACCCTTTCTCAACCCTTTCTCTTTCAACACTTAAGCACATGCGCTGTGTAGTGACTTGTATTTCCTGCCTGACAGATCTGTAAGACAACTAGGGCCTTTGCCCAATGTGTGAGAAGAGGTGCAACTTGCTTCCTCTCCGGCATTGCCTGAGCAGGGTTGTCTTCCAGGCAGCTGAGCTGGCCAAGCCGCTCACATCCCTGCACCCAGGTCTTGGCCACTACCAAATGGAGAAGCCCAGTCAACAGATGCTGTGGCTGGGCAATGTCACCCCAGCTGCAAGACCTTCTCTCTGTCCATGGGGAGGGAATAGGAAGCTTCATTTATGCCACCATATAAGCAATAAGAAGAAGTTTGGACTGGTTTTATAAGTGAATTTGGAATCTCATATCCCAAGAAAAAGTCTTCTGCAGCTTCCAAACCCTTTTAAGTTCAGTTGCTTGTTAATTTTATTGTGAGAAGAATAAATAAAATCATAAATACACAAATAAAAAATTTTGATGGATTGTCACTCAAAATGGATTTGTTGATGCAAAAAAGAGTATTTTTAAAAAGAAAAAAAAATCCACTCAAGAATTATAACTAATCTCAAAAGACATTAAACTTCTTAGTAGCCTGCAGAGATAGCTTTTACTTTATTTTAATATCAAAGCAGATGAACTCAAAGCAGATGAATTAAGTTCCTTAAAATATCAAAAGCTGATTGTCTGTTCTCATAACTCAATAAATTTGGCAAAGAAAAAGTGTTTCAGGTAACACATGCTTTATGAAAGTGGCTCAGTTTTGTAAATTACCCCTTAGCCTCCAGTATTAGAGAAGAGCTTCAGATTTTTATAAATATTAATCCTGTCCTGGTTTATTAAGTGCTGATTCAAATATAAATTACTTTTAAAATTTAAAAAATGTCATGCTTATTGGCCTAAGAAAATGATGACTTTCCTATCAGAGACTACGACCAGACTTTAAGAACTCAATATCGTAAAAATGTCCATTCTCCCCAAATTTATTTACAGATTCAGTGCGATTCCAATAAAAGTCCAAAAGAGTTTTCTATGTAATTAGACAAGCTGACTTTAAATTTATATGGAAGAGTAAAGTGCCAAGCACAGGGGGGATTCATCACTGGATATATCAAACCTTATTGTAAACCAGAAGTAATTCAGATAGTGCAAGAGTTGTCTAGAAGTAGACAAATAGGCCAAGGAAACAGAATAGAAACTACAGAAATAAACTCATATATATGGAAATGTATGAAGTGCAAAAGCAGGGATCAAAGCTCTGTGGTGAAAGGAAGGGCTGGTTATGAACGGTACTTGCACATCTACTTATGGATACAAAATCATGGAAGTTGGATTCCTACTTCATAGCCTATACAAGTATAGTCATGCACTCCCACATAATATTTTGATCAACAGTGGACTACATATACAACAGTGGTCCCATAAGGTAATCAGGGAGCTAAAACATTCCTATGGCCTAGTGATGTAGCAGCCGCCATAACATAGTCACACAATGCATTACCTTTTCCATGTTGAGCTATGTTTGACACACAAATACGTACAATTATGTCACAGTTGCTGACAGTATTGAGCACAGTAACCTGCTGTACAGGTTTGCAGCCTAGGAACGATAGGTCATACCATATAGCATAGGTATGTAGTAGGCTGTGCCATCTAGATTTGTGGAAGTACACTCTGTGATATTTGCACAATGATGACGTTGCCTGATGATGCACTTCTCAGAACACATCTCCGTTGCGTTTCTCAGAATGCTTCCTTGCCATCACTAAGTGATGCAGAACTGCATAGCTTTAAGGTAGATTTAGGACTTAAATATCTAAGGCAAAACTACAATCTTTCAAAAGACAGTATCAGAAATACCTTAACTACCTCAGGGTAGGACTTTGCTTTAAAAAGATGTAAAAGAACTAACCATAAAAAAGATAGGTAATTCTACTACACTAAAATACAGAGCTTCTGATCATCAAAAGAAACTATTAAAATGTGATTGGACAAGCCTCAAGTAGGAAGAATGTGTCTGCACAACACAGAACCAGCAAAGGCTTGGTTTGAAGAGCATAAAAACTCTTATAAATGAATTTTTAAATGATAAACAATGTGATAACTGGCAAAAGATATAAATAGAAATTTCTCAAAATAAGCAGCATAATTGATGCATGAGATATGAAAAATACACAATCTTACTAGTAATCAAAGAAATGCAAATTAAAACTACAATAAGACAGCATTTCGTATCCACCTCAGAGGCATACGTTCTTAAATAGCAGAGCACATATATATGATTTCACTTTTGTGGTTTAGCTTTTCCATTCTGAGAATGAGAATAAATCTTTTCGCCCATGTTTTCCTTAGTCTGGTCTGTTATTCTACATTCTTTTACATTCTAATGCCTTACGTTTTCCATTACATCCTTTCTTCTCACCCTTATATCAGTTTCTAATGGATTTAGCAGGAAACCAACATTCCTGTTCAACTTGTACAAACTTGTGAAAACATAAAAGGAATGGAAATGAAAATGGAAATTTCAGGCCACCAGATGTCTTTATGCATCTGCATAAATAATACTGCCATGAAATTGACCCCAGCCTACCTTTTAAGTAGGAAAACACTCTCCTTTAATCCAATGTAGATAATTATGGATGATTCATTTGCTACTAATTTGCTGAAAACTCAATTCAGAAAATACTAACAAAATGTATATTAAGCCTTAACAAATGACATGCAACAGAAATCGGTTCCATTTGATACTTTTCCTTTAAGGCAGTCTCTAGACAGTGTTTCCTAATCAGTATAATGAGCTTTCTGGAATTGATGAAAGCGAAGGCTCCTTTCAGATCTAAAGTTTCAGCTCTGTATTTTCACTATTAAGAACTGTTTACACCTATAAAACCAGATTGAAGAGCTTTGCTAGGTCTCCGTACCTCTTCCCCATCCCCTCTGCGTCTGTGAGTCCCAAAGATCTTTATTACCCTCCCCATTTCTTCGCTCTGTTCCTGGCCGTCGCTTTTCCTCAATCTTCCTCTCATTCCCCCTCGCACTGTACTGCTCTCTCACTCACTCCACAACTTTAGAAAACTAACCCAGCTTAAAAATGTCTACTAAATTCCTAAAACATCCTCCACAACATTAAAAAGCACCGCTAATATTTTTACAATACAATACACAAATATTTAATAAAATCAGGACAACGCACATCCCCCCTTTCTACCATTGCGTTACAAAATGAGATTCACTTGCAATGAACAAATGATCAATTTTCCCTGTTATCAGAAACCAGCTTCCCCAAGCCATCCAGTAATTTTTCAGAGCTCTGGAAGCAATAGCTCCAAACCTAGTCTGTCAGCAGGTGGCTCGGCCTGGCTTACACTCCACTTGGGCGTCTGCTCTGGCTCCCGGGAAGCCATCTGGGGCAGCCTGGCTTCCGTCTGCCCTTCTGGAGTAGGTCGCGGACCCTGCCAAGATACTGACCCTGGATGCCAATGAAACCTCATCCTTGTCAGGACAAAGAATCTCTAGAGTCCAGGTAAAGGTAGGGAGAATGTTTCCTCCCCAACATCTCCCACACTGCATCGTCTGGACAATGGCACGGTTCTGCTTCTGTGGGCACGTCTGTTCTTCGTGAAAAGCCCCCTGCCATATTTTGGCTAGATCTGGGTAATACAAGGCTCATTCTCAGCCCAAGAGGCATTTGTGAAACAGATCTCTTCCCACGAGGGAGAGAACCTCCTTTTATCCTCCTAAATCCCATCCCCACTTTGAACCATCCTCCCATGTATCCTCCTATAATTGATCTCCCATGTTATTTATCTCCTAAAGTCTATTCCCCACTTAGAACTGAAAATTTTTCCTTTCTCCCAGTTCCCAGACTTGCCCAGTTAAAAACTGTCCAGCTGGAAACAACTGCATGCCAAAGCCAGAAGCACGTCTTAGAAGATGGCTTCCCCAGTCCAACCTTTCTGAGGGCTCTTGCTAAATAATTGATTAGATTGACCCGCCAGGCCTGAAATTTGAACCTAATGCATGATCTTGGTGGAAATACTAACTGCTCATGTATCATCTCTAAAAGGGAGAAAAACCTGCATTTGCCATACTTCAAGATCTAGTCCACACTCAGCTTCCCTTTGGACTGCTGCCTTTCACTCCTTCATTTATCCAGAATGCTGTGTTTTCCTGACTACATATAACTACACCGTAAAACATCTGAAGACTGCATAAAAACATAAGAAAAAATATATAAATCATTTCAAAATCTCATCACACTGAGGCAACTACTGTTAAGATCTTGGTATCTGTTTCTGTTGTGAAAATATGCAAATATAAATTAATTTTACATAAAAGGGATCATTTCTGTTTCTATCTTTTAAATTTTTAATGTTGCCCTTGTCTTGCTTTCCCCACTCCACAAGTGTCCTTACTAATTTCTTTACTCCTCATACCATTCATTGAAAGTTGTTTATTATGGGTATATTTTCCTTTTTCTCTCTCCGGCTGCAAAATTGCCCTAAGAATGAGATCGCAATCACCCATGTACCCATGACCTTACTAAAAATCATCCATCACCGAAACAGCTGATATTCCTCCTAGTCCTTCCCCAACTACCTCCTTCTGAATCCACGTTAGCCAGCATCTCCCTTTGGTGTTTGTCATTCTCACGGGTACCTTTACATGTGTGTCACATACGTCTTTGGCACTAAACAGTATGTACCACTGTGTTATATGTTCCTAACTGTAATACAAATGGCCACTGCTGTATATATTTTCCTGGAATCTCTCTTTTCTCACTTAATGTGGATTAATATGAGTAAGTTTAGGTTCTTGAATTTGCTATTTTGCCACATTCTCTCGTGTGAATGTACATCAAGGTATTAGTCAATTCCTCTGTTAATGCACATGCTGTTGTTTCCATCCTTTTGCTCTCCTGAGGTCTGTGGCTGTGAGCCTTTTTTTCCAGATTGAGGCAGCATAGCAAGCAGTTTCGAAGGGAGACTCCAGTGCAGACTGCATGCATCTGACATGTGGTGGCGCCATGTAGGAGCTCAGCAGCCTTGGCAAGTTATTTAGTCCACTGTGCCTCACTTCCCCATTTTAAAATTGAGATAAAAATAGTATCTACTTCATAGGACTATTGAGAAGAGCATTAGCTGGAAGCATATGCAGTTGTAATTTTCATAGTCCAAAAATGGTCACATATTAGCATTTTTATGTGGTGAAACCTAATAAATGAGATAATTCACATAGCGTATTTAGAATGGAGGTATACAGTCAGTACTCGGTGAGTGTTAGCTGTAATGATAGCACTGGTGATGACAATGATGGTGTGTCTCTTTGTATATATGAGCCTCAGGGTTTCTCTGACCTAAATACCCCGGAATAAAATTGCTAGGTCACAGGATCTATCCAAATTCAACCTTTACTTCCAGAATGTTCTCCAGAGTTTTCTACCCAAGATATGTTTTATCTTTCCATATGTTTGTCTTATTTAATATTTTTCAATTAAGTTTTAAAATACTGTTCATAAAAATTATTCGTTTTCTTCTCTCTTTCCCCTCTCCTCCTCCCTCTTCTTCTGTTCTTTTTTATCTCTTTCTTCCTCCTCCTCCACCTCTCCTTCTTTTTCTCCAAAATTCGAAGATGAACACTCTTCTGCTATCAGGGCAGAAAGGTCTGTGACCTCCTCATGTTTCTAGAAGATCACCGTGGATCATGCAAAAGGTCACATGCCATCTTTACTTTCACAGCTCTGGAAATCTATTTGCTAAGCTCTCAATTATCACCCAGAGCTCTAGGATGCTATTTCTCAGACTTTTCTGTGGCTCACAGAGTATCCTGTTGTTAACTGTCCCCGAGGCCTAGAGGATCCCTTGGCTTTACAGAGCACAGCTCCTGACCCTGCGGCTCCACGGGAAACTGGACTGAGCCGCCATCTTCCCTGAGCCTCCCTGCTTCACTGTTCATTGTCCTCCCTCCCTATTCCGCAGATCCAGAGATTCACTTTGCTGCATAAGTTGTTTGAGTCCCAAGACAAGGCACTGCCTAAGCATAGATGTCTAACTTTTAAAACTGGCCAATTACATCAAAATTTCTTTGGTTCTATAAGCAATGATATGGCCCAGCAATTTATTAATAGTAGGGGAATGCTAAGCGAATACAAGCAATCATTAATAAAGATGTTGTCAATGGTGTCAGAACAATGCACAGTAAGCAATCTAATTCCAAATGATCTGTTAAAAGAGAAAAACAGGATTTCTTTAAGATAGCACAGAATAGAATATTTTTCCAAATTAATAGGTGCAATATTCAGGAGAAACAAACTACTCAAAATAACTGAACCCTGCCTGTAGTCTGCTGATCCTCTTTCCTATTTCGTTTTTCTGTCTTCATTTCTTTCTCTCTCTACTGGGCGTTTTCCATCAGCATGTAAATCGAATTTAGATTTTGCCATCCTTGGTAAAAACAAAATGATGCCTGCAACTGTTGTTTAATCTCTACTTTTCAAAACCAATTTTTTCAAAAGCTCCATTTATGCTTTTTGTCTCTTCCCCTTCCCGTTTCCTCCCAGCCTATTTCAATAAGGCTGACCACAGCCACCCACTCCACCCCAGAGGCATCTGCCCCCGGCGGCGCGTACTCTCTCCCACTGGGCCTTGGCATCCTCACGTTCCTGCCCCGCTCAGAAGCGCTTCCTCCTCCGGGCTCCGCGCGGGTGCTTCCCCGCTCAGGAGGCGGCTTTCCTCCTCCGGGGGCCGCGGCGGCTTCCACCGCTTCAGAGGCGGCTTCCTCCTCCGGGGCCCGCGGGCGGCCTTTTCCCGCTCAGAGGCGGCTTCCCTCCTCCGGGCCCCGCCGGGCCTTCCCCGCTCAGAGGCGGGCTTCCTCCTCCGGCGCCGCGGCCTTCCCCGCTCAAGATTGGCGCTTTTCCTCCTCCGGGCCCGCGGCGGGGCCTCCCCGCTCAGAGGCGCTTCCTCCTCCGGGCCCGCGGCGGGCCTTCCCAGCTCAGAGGCGGTTCCTCCTTCCGGGCCCGCGGCGGCCTTTCCCGCTCAGAGGGGCTTCCTTCCTCGGGCCCGGCGCGGGCCTTCCCGGCTCAGAGGCGGCTTCCCTCCTCCGGGCCTGCGGCAGCCTTTCCCGCTCAGGGAGGCGCTTCCTCCTCCGGGCCCGCGGCGGCCTTCCCCGGGGATAGGAGGCGCTTCCCTCCTCCGGGGCCCCGCGGGCGGCCTTCCCCGGCTCATGAAGCGCTTGTCGGGCTCCGCGGCTGCTTCCCCGCTCAGAAGCGCCGCTTCCTCCTCCGTGCTCCCCCGCGGCCTTCCCCGCTGGCTCCTTTGAGCCCCTCCTCCGTCGCCTTTGCCAGCCTCTGTCTCCCTTGCTAGCGTCCCATTTCAGCACACTCCTTTTCGTTCCAGGCAGGTGCGCTTTCTGTTCCCAGAGCGCGCTGGAACCTCTTTCCCGCCGGCCTCAGCCTGTTCTTGGAATTAGCAGATTGTTGGTATAGCGTTATATCGAATAATTGGATTTAAAAAATCCAACATACAAGCAGTACAGAAAAGAATGTGTGATGGAAACTAAAATACATTTTGCCTACTTACAGAAGGAGATCAGATGGAAGCTTTCCTTGGACGAAGAGCATCCTTAGCTATGAAGGCGAATGGATCTGGAGGCTGGAAGGTATTCAACAAATTTGGTATGATTTGCCTTGTGGGTCATATTGTTGACTTTTAAAAATATTTCAGTATACTCACGTACCGAAACAGCAACGTTCGACTGAAGTGGGCTGTGTTTTCTGGTGAGTGTGCCTTCGGGAAGAAGAAAAGACGAGATGACTTCCCCTTCGAATGCTTTATGCTCTGGATCACAAAAGTTCATAAGATCAGAATGAAAAGCCAATATAGATTTAGTAGAATATTTAATGAAACGTTTTTGCGTGTTAGGGCTCTAGGTAGTGCACGATCTTTCATGGCGGGAAAGCCTCGCTCTGCAGTCATGGGAATCTGTGAGGACGCCAAGCCTCAGTTCTAGCTCCAGAAGCTTTCCCAGGGAGCAAGCTGCCATGCCATTCCACATGGCATTTCCAGCGGGGCTGATGAGAAGCCACTGGGATAACTCTTTGGAGAAACATTCAGCTCTGGGAAAGTACTATGTAACTTGATAGGTTTGCTTTTGACATTTCATTGTATATATTTCTAAGAAATTTTAAAAAATTCCTGCATGCAGCCGTTAGACAAGGATCATAATCCTCATTGGTGCTGTATAATGGACTAATAACAGATGCTTATTGGCTCTAGTAAATGGCTTGTAAGATACTAACATTACTTCTAGGGATAATGTAATAATACAATCATAAAACAAGTAGGAAATGACAGAAAGATGAGAACAGTAAAAACGCAGCATACAATCTTCAAGGAAAAGTTATAAATATGGATTTAAACCACAGGTATACAGACATTTTTATTCATTTTGTATCCCTGTTCCACTAATATAAATGTCGGAGGCACCACATCCTAAATTATTACTGCTATTTTTGTCTCCTTTTGGCCTGAAGAATTTGAAAGCCACTCTTTTTTACTCTGCTTCAAAGTATGGGCCTCAGGGTGGGTATGTTGTTTTAATTGAGGTGAGGTGGTTCCTGTAATAAGTCATGGTTCTTCTGCACTGTGCATTGTGGGTTAGACTCACAGTTCATAAGGCTTAGAAAAGTGTAGTGAATCCCAGCAGTTTGGGAGGCCCAGGCAGGCGGATCACGAGGTCAGGAGATCGAGACCTTCCTGGCTAACACGGTGAAACCCCGTCTCTACTAAAAATATAGAAAATTAGCCAGGTGTGGTGGCAGGCGCCTGTAGTCCCAGCTACTCGGGAGACTGTGGCAGAAAAATGGCGTGAACCTGGGAGGCAGAGCTTGCAGTGAGCTGAGATTGTGCCATGGCACTCCAGCTTGGGGGACAAAGCAAGACTCGTCTCAAAA
>NW_016824749.1:2331253-2347748 GCF_001698545.2 Rhinopithecus bieti | reverse complement strand
CGTCTAAAAAAAAAAAAAAAAAAAGTGCAATGGAGCCAAATTCTACAGTTTCCCAGCAGCAGAACATGTCTAAAAATACTCACAATATCAGGTAGTTCTCTCCCTTCCTCTACTCTTGAAAAAAAATCTCTTTCTTCCTCATTTCCTCTCTTCTTTCCTTTCCGCCTTTCTCCCTCCCTTCCTCCTTTCCTTCTTTCCTTTTTCTATCACATCTATCATCTATCTGTCTATCTATCTATCTACCTACCTACCTACCTACTTACCTACCTACCTACCTATCTAATCTATCATCTACCCATCACCTTTCTTCCTCTATCTCTTCCACCACTGTCTTCCTATAATCGTTTCTACTTTTATTGCTCTTCACCAGCACTGTCTGGTAGAACTTTCTATGATGTCTGTGGCATTTCATACCTGCACTGTCCCTCCAATACAATTGGCAATAGCCACACTTCAGCTATTGAGACATTTGAAGCTGTTTGTCACTTTCAGTGTGGCTAGTGCAACTGAGAAAATGAATTTTAACTACTTAATTTTAATTAATCTAAATTTAAATAGCCAGTATGGCTGATGGCTAAGATACACTTACGAAGAAAATGCAGCCCTGACCTTTGGGGTATCACGTTCCAGGGCACTTGTACTGACAACCTTCTGCACTGTGTATTTCGAGGTTTATTGAATCTATGAGTATAACATTCCTCATCACATATGAGCTTAACAAACCAACAATACGGCAGAGCATCAAGCTATATAAAACAAATTTATATAAGCAAAAATTAAGAGACTCAAGACAGCAAGACAATTCATTGTCAACAAACATGTTAAACAATTCCACAAAATAAATTGGTTTTTGATCAAGTAACTTGTCTTCCTAATATTTTATATTCTCCTACAAATCATTTTGTTGTCAGAGCTGCAACTTGTGTTCTAGGCTGGGTCTCTCTTCGACGTGTCTCGCTGTGTAATATTAGACAACTCAAATGGTTCTCTAAGAGCCATAATCTTTCCACTTGTAAAAGACACTAGGGGCCAATGATCTATAAGCACTTTTCCTGCGGTCAGATTCTGGAAATAAAGCTCTTAGAGAATTTTTTTCCCACAACATCTTTAATTTAACACATAGTTAGCTTGTCTTTTAAATATTAATCTAGAGATGTGGGAAAATACTTACACCACCTCTATGTCTTAGTCTTTGCAGTAGTATTTTGGTTGGTTGTTTTTGTTTGTTTGTTTTGTGTGTGTGTGTGTGTGTGTGTGTGTGTGTGTGTGTGTGTGATAGAGTCTTGCTCTGTCACCCAGGCTGGAGCGCAGTGGTGCAATCTCGGCTCACTGCAACCTCCGCCTCCCGGGTTCAAACGGTTTTCCAATTTCAGCCTCCCAAGCAGCTGGGATTACAGGCATGTGCCACCACACCCAGCTAATTTTTTGTATATTTAGTAGAGACGGGGTTTCACTGTGTTAGCAAGGATGGTCTCAATCTCCTGACCTCGTGATCCACCCACCTGAGCCTCCCAAAGTGCTGGGATTACAGGTGTGAGCCACTGCACCAGGACTGCAGTAGTTTTAATAGAGGTGCTAGATACAATCTTAGATTGTTGAAACACACACACACACGCACACACACAGACACAGACACAGAAGGAAAGAGAGGGAGTGCTAAACTGAAGCTATAATTATCTTTTAATTTTATTCTACTCTTCTTTTTTCTTGGAAGAGAGTCTTCAAGTAAAACTATGTGTATTGATAGAGCATAGTCTTTTTCTCATCACATAGCTAAAATGCCCCTAAGAAGTATGGGATTGCTCTGCCCTTACTGGTTTGTGGAAGCTCGGTTTATAGCTCCATCTAAAAAGATGGTCTTTCAAGAATATGCTGTTATGGGTATTTTCTAGGGAAGAGTGTCTTTTAAGAATGTGTGTGCACGTGCGTGTGTGTGTGTGTAGACTAGATCTATTTTGCCCCCTTCCAAAATGTTTCATAAATATTTAGGAGGGAAGGTCTTGTGTGTTGGCTGGACTACAGTCGTTTAGAAAACTCTGCAATGTGTTTGCTTAATAATGCAAGCCTGTGGCTTTTAGAGTTTGGGTATCCCACAGATTGTTTTTTAAAATAATTTTAATTTTAAGTGATTATAGTATTTAATTTCCCTTTCCTCAGCCATTAAATACCTCAAGGAGTTATTACTTATTTTCTACCTACTTTCAATAAGGATTCGGGGTGGGTTTTGAACACATTCAGTAATTGCAATAGTTACTCTTGTAGATGAAGAGTCTCATTCGCTTGCTCCTGCATGGAAAAGATGTTCAGTCAATTCTCTATTATGAGCACTACTAGATGGGTGCAACTGAGCAGGTAATTTATCGAGAGCACCAAAATCCAATTTGTATTTTACTTTAGAACACGTAGGTATGATAGGTGTTTAGCCATTCAGTCTGAATGGCAAAAGCAAACATCTGGAAGACCCTTCGGAGGCGCAGAAGGCAGCCCGCTGTCTCCTCTCAGGATCCTACCCCCTGTCCAGGATTCCCCGCTGAAAATGGAATACATCACTGATGACAAAATGAGAGCCTACTGCGGAATTTTCTTACCTGAGTTTCTGGCTCAAGCCCTTCCTGGGAGAGATGCAATTAGGTGTTCAAGTTTAAATCATTCCTCTTCCAGTTACCGCAGGAAGAGACAGGTTTAATTTCTTATGGCAGATGATAATGCTGGTAAGATTCCACCCGTGCACCACTTTGCAAGGCAGTTGAAGAATCCCTATGCCATAATTTCCACTTGTTAAATACTTCTGTCACTGTGTTTCACAATGCAGAAGCTTGCTTGCTGTCTTAGCCAACTGTAATAGGGTAACCACTGTAGTAGAAATTTCACAAACTCTACCTGGGCTGATTGCTAGTGCATTAAAGTAATTCATACATAACAAAATATGACAGTATAAAATGAAATCAAATAAAAAGTCTCCTTCTGAAAATCAGTATTGTACTTATTCTTCCACAAAATGCATATCAGATGGGCATGACTGAGGAACTACTGGATTCTTCACTGTCAATATCCGCTAATAGGTACTATATAGTCATTATGAAATTGAGAGTAATGCACAGGAGAGAGACATACTTCGTGTTCACTAAACGCACAGGTATAAATAAATGATAATACACAAGAAAACCTACTTTACAATGTACATTAAATATATTGCATTTCTCTTCATTGAGATCCAGACTGAAATGGGGAGGAGGTTGACAGACGATCTAAGTCATTTATAGAATTTTGAGTTTTCTTAGGTCTAATCAGAGAGATTCTGCTATAGTACAATCCATGGGGAATTATGCTGGTTTTGAACTGGAAAACTTACTCTATATGAACGGAGAGGATGAGTAACAGACTAATTAATGACATTTGAAAAGAGTAACATATGGTTTATGGTCAGTTGATGTACTATTGAGCATTTTAGTTTTGACCTTGGCAGGATTTGGTTCTAAGACTATTTGTGAAAATTTTGATTTCAATTCTATATAACTACTAGACTGCACACAAATCTGATTCAGAAGAAAGTTATCATTAAAATGTTAGATTCCTTCTAAGTAGTATTGTTTAAAGCATTTAAATTGAGTTTCTGGGGTTTTCTCACTACCAAATATAATGGAAAGATTGTATATGGCAAAGACGTTTCCCAGTGTTCTGCAAATGTAGTAAAGATAAGATGTTTAAGCTATAAAAATGCAGCTAGAATAAATCCATATTCATTGTAAATATCTCATTGTATGATAGTTACATTTGTGTCTTCTTTGCCAAATGTATGCATATTTTTATTCTGACTCATTATTAACCTTTCATCAATATTTGTTAATTAAATAAAATTATTACTACATACGGTAGAATGCAAGCTGAACAGGAACTCAAAGAGTGCAGCAAACAGAGAAGTTTTGAAGGAGGAGGTGAAGACTCTGTGACAATGAGCTGTACATTGAAAGGCAAATAGGGAATGACAAGGAAAAATTATAAAATTTAGTTTTAAAAACGTTTTACTTCCAAGAAACTGTTTAAATACATTTCTACAGGAATATAGACTCAAAAGACTATGTAACTAGATACATAATTTTCAGTAAATTAATAGGCATTTGAATCCTAAAAAGAAAAAACACAGTAGTAGCATTTTGACCAGTGGAGATGAACTGAGTAAAGGAGAACATATTTTTTGACACATCCTCAGAGGAGGAGTAGAGAAATACACTAACTTCCAACTGAATAGGAACAAATTCCTGCTCAGAATATTCTGAGGCCAATTCCTGCCTACCAGTCAATCCCCTCAAAACTCAGAAGAGAAGGAAGAAATAAATTGATGTTTAGATATCATATATATGTATGTATGTGTGTATATATATATATATATATCATTCAATTGAACAACGTTAATTTTAGGTTATTTTATACCCATTTCAAGACTCAGACAAGTTAAATAACATGCCCAACATGACATAGTGAATAGTGGATCTGAAATTCAAGCCCAGAAATTTAAATGCAAAGTCAAGCCTTTTCTGCTACAATATTCAGTGTTAGAAGAAATGATAGAGTGTCATAATTATTAAAAATAATTGTGTTTTCTGTAAAACGAATTAATGTTATTCTTGTCTTTAATAAGTAGCTTCAAAGTAAGATAAATCAATTGTGGAATTAATCAGCTAAAATTCAGAAACAAACAGATTGAGATAATGTCTAGATATTAATTTTAAATGTCATAATTTCAATTATATTTACATTTCTTCTTATTAATATGTTTATTAAATATGTGTTAATGTACCCTATGTGCCGCACACTGTGTTGAGAACGGAGTATTCAATTGTGAATGACACTGTTCTTGCCCTTGAGAAATTCATCATGTGGTCCTTTTGTATTTTCAGATTTTGCCTAATAGGAAATTTGTTGCTATGGGGATCAGCACACGACAAATGTTAGCAAATTTATGAGCGTAGTGTGATTCTGAAGTAAGAGGATATCTCCACAAGCCTCACAGGAATATTTATCTCATTATTTTGTAATCACACAGGTGCCTAATGATTTATTTTAATTTGTTTCTGTGAATAGGCACTGTCATAAACCCTTCCCTATGTGCACCTCACTTTTCTTTTCTGTTTTTTTTTTCTTGCTGTTGTTGGCCGGGGCTGGAGTGCAATGGTATGATCTCGGCTCACTGCAACCTCCGCCTCCCTGGTTCCAGCAATTCTCCTGCCTCAGCTTCCCGAGTAGCTGAAATTACAAGCGTGTGCTGCCACGCCCCGCTAATTTTTGTACTTTTTTAGTAGAGATGGGGTTTCACCAGATTGGCTAGGCTGGTCTCAAACTCCTGGCCTCAGGTGATCCACCTGCCTCTACCTCCCAAAGTGCTGGAATTACAAGTGTGAGCCACTGCTCCTGGCCTCACCTCACTTTTTTCCCATTTTTTTGACGACTCAGACTCCACACTTCACTGACTTTTTGGGCTCCTGCTTGGTTTTGTGAAACAATTTTCGGTCTGTCCTGAGGTCAATTCTACTCTCCCTTTCAAATATGATGCATTCTTTTGCAAACCCTCATCAGCATTAAGAACTCCTTACAAGTATGCACAAAGTTCTACTACTAGCAATAAATGTAAGATCAACTATGATTGGGTGCATATACATGGACAGAAAAGGGCATTCTATCATAAGTATATTTTAATTAAGAAATATTTTAACTTGATTGAAAAAGTACTGTTTTTTTTATTATCTGTGAGCCTGTGATGCATTACGAGCTTTTATACTACTGTTCGTTATTATTATTAAAATAATTTCCTATCTGTAATGGCTAATCTTTTTAATTGCAAAATATAGAAACTGAAGAAAGCAAGGAGAACAACGAGGGAACCCACTATCCCATATTGGACAAGAACAACGTCTTTCTGGAGAGATTTTTTTTTGGCTAGGGAATGTCTTTTTTTGTTTTGTTTTGTTTTTTGAGACAGAGTCTCGCTCTGTCACTCATGCTGCAGTGCAATGCCGTGATCTCAGCTCACTGCAACCTCCGCCTCCCGGGTTTAAGCAATTTTCTTGCCTCAGCCTCCTGAGTAGCTGTGATTAGAGGCGAACACCACCATGCCTGACTAATTTTTGTATTTTTAGTAGAGACGGGGTTTCACCATGTTGGTCAGGCTGGTCTAGAACTTGGCTAGGGAATGTCTTATTACATTTACAAACATTCCTCTGAAACTGCATCCAAAAGAGCACTGCAGACGAAGCGATGCCCATGTATTTCATGTATTTCAACGCATCAAGGCAATTCTGTTGGTTCTTTGGGCCACTTGTTTCTAGAGCCTTCTTCCATTTGGACCATCTGCTCTAACATGCATACAATGTAGTGCTCAGGGACCAAGCAGTGAGAAACTGTTTGTTTAACACAATCCATCCATATAATTGGAAAAGTACTCTGTGCATATTTCCATTACGTTTCAGCTTTTTTTCCATCTGTAATAAAGAGCACTCTGTTATCGTCACACAAATGTCTAATGCCATACATAAAGCATAGCTTAAAAATTTGCAAATACATCCTACCATTTAATATTTTCCCATGAATCTTTAATAATGAGATAAAGTTATAAAATATAAACACATAAAAAGCAAACACTTCCTTTTAGTTCCTCAGGTATTTCAACCTTTCTTATGCATTTATAAAATGCTCTCTTTCTCTGGCCTGTTACACAAAATCCACACATGCAAACCCATAGACACACAGCATGCTGCAGCCTCAGCCCTGGTTTCTTTCCAGCTTACTGTTTACTTCGGTGGGCATCAGCTACCTCCACAGCAGAAGACCTTCACCTTTTTTTCCACTGGTGTTGTATTTTATTGGAGCTATCAAATTGCCGACCACATTTTCTACCTATCCCTGATTCCAATGAGAAAAGAAAAAATCTGAATTATGTGAATAATGGAGATAGCTTTGATGAATAATAAAATTACCTTCAATGAAAATAATAACTGTTTTACTAAATATCACAAATTATGTATTCGCAATAGAGGCATACAGAGAAGCTATTATGTCATTAATAAGTGATCAGTTCCCAGAAGTTGGAAGACTCCCATGGACCCCAGTGAACCCACAGACCACTGGATTAGGAAAGTCACTACTAGTAATTGTTTCCTGTGAATTTCTCAGTTTTTCCCTTTGTCTTTGACCAAAATTTTCAGTTCTATTCTTCTATCAAAACTTTTCATGAAATATTTCTAACAAAAATACACAAATTAAATTTTATATTCCAATAATACACTCAAATTTTAATATTGAGAAACTAATAATTAAGAAATGATTGCAAGGGGCTTGGGAAAATAGAATTAATTTGTAAATGAATACATTTTATTTCATGAATAGCCATACTACCTCTAATGTAGACAGCATTAGCTATAAAATGGTTGCTTTTATTTTCTGTTTAACAGAGACTCTTACATTCTCATTTTCTAATATTAATATCCTCCATTATATAAATTTATTTTCACTGGTCCTTGAGTCCCTTATTCTTTTAAGATAAATGGTACCTTTAGTGATCTATCTGGTTCCTTCTTAGTTATTCGATATTTTAGACTGAAACATTGCTAAATGTATGAGATGGGAGTTCCATGAATAATGAGATGGGGAGACAAGAAATGACCAGTGTTAACAAAAATATTCAATTATTTAATTTTTTTGATATAAAATGAAAAACAAGGTAAAGAATTAAAATTTAGTAATAGACATGTGGGATCTCTTTGAAAGAACTGAGATTACAGTATCTGGTAAGAAAATGGTTGATCTTGAATAGACAATGAGCTATGATTTGAAATTATAGGTTTTTTTCTTCAAAATAATGGAAAAAAAGAAATGGGAATTATCTGTTAAGAAATGTTTTCAGATAGAAAGTGAATAGAAGCTGTCATTCTATATGAGTGCATTGTTCAGGAACCTGTTGCATATAATGATAAATAAAACTCAAACTGTCTTAAATAATGAAGACATATCACTGGCTTGGAAGATGTCTGTGAAGACTTGATCAAGTGGCGCAATATTACTGAAGACAAATTTCTTCCACCTCTGTCTTCTACAGTATTGCTTCAATCCAAAACTGGCTTTAGCTTTCATCTAAAGCTCTGTTTCTGGTCATAAGATGGGGGCCAGTTGTTAGCAGGAGAGCCATGCTTCCATAATCACACTCAGTAGGAAGAAAGGTTGTTTCTTTCAGTACGCTTCTTGGAAAAACAATCCAACTTCTATTGGAGAAGTCCACAGAAAATGTCGTTACAATTTGCATTGGCCAATATCGTTTTACTTTTCCAGTGGTGGAGGAGAGGGTTGGGGCAGCAGTCAGTTTCCGTGAAGAACAGGTGTTTCGTGGACAAAGGGTATCGTGCAACTGGGTCTTAATTAACAGGATGCAAGAAGAAGGGATCTTGGGCAATCCCCTTTGGCAAATATCTACCAGTGGGAGGCTATTTGATGAGATTCATCCTGGCTTTTGCTTCCAGCCCTTAGGGAAAATTCACTTGCTGAGGTTACTCAGCACAAGTTGCCTACCTTAAGTTGAGAAAGAAAGGTAAACGTATCTATAATACTTGCAATCAAAGGGTCCAATATCTTTAAAGCTAAGTTCATTATCTTCTTCATTGTTTCTTTCTTTTTCTCCTCATTCAACCCTTGCCTTCAGACGCCTATGCATAATTGGAGCACAAACCAAAAGTAGAGGAATAACATGGCATGACATTTCTGAATCCACACAATTCTTTTGGTATTGTTTTAATACTTTTCACATATACATATATATATCTGAAGAGAATAAAAGTATATAAAAATATATTTTACTATATATTTAACATTTATACATAATATAATATATAATAAATATTAAATATACTTTAATATATTACCAATATATTAAAATATATTCGTAATAATATAAAAATATATAGAAATATATTTGTATTCTTTTCAGAGGTGATAAAGGAATTTGAGATGTACATAAAAACTAGGTTAGTAGATTATGGCAAAATGGCTTTGAGCATTTGTTTATTTTACATTTACTATATAGGGCATATGTTTTATGATTTTCTTATGATGCAGCGACAAACAATACTGAATAGAAGTCTTCAAAGGGAGCTTAATTGCTTTCACCTTTCCGTGATTCTATTTGCAAACCCCTTCCTCAATGTACTAAAAAACATTCACGTTTTCTGGTATCTGTCTCAAACCCTTCCCGTTTTGAAAGAATCTCTAATTATGGGGTTAAAAGAACTAGATACGCCTTCTTCTTGGCATCAAGGGAATCAGCAGAGCACATCAACTAGGCTCTGCCATTGCATGTTTCTACTTCAGACTTTTGAATATTAACATGGTGATTTAAACATAAGATAGCTAATACACATATACTTCTGATTATGTTGCAAACTAAGTTATAAATAGTCTCATTTAATTCTTATGACAACCTTATGTAATAGAGACTTTTATTTTCCACATTTTTAAGATGCGGAAACTGAAGCCCAAAGATGACAGACCGGTTAATACAGGATTAGTAATGGCAATAAGCTTTGAAAATCTCCTGAGAAGAAGGGAAGCATGACCCAAGATCCAGGAAGTGCATTTCCACCTCCAGCCATTCTGGAGTAACTCTCTATAAGCAACTTTAAAACTAAACCCTAAAATCATATATGGAGAAATGGTTTTCTGGCATTGGACAATAGAATCACATGCTTTATGTGATCTCTGAGAGAACGGGACTCTAGGAGATCAGATGCATGGCCGCCCCACTCTCAGCCCGGAACGATTTTCTGACCAAAACACAAGGAGTTGAAGTCCAGGCAGAGAACTATGGTCTCACTGGGATGAGAAGTGGAGATCAGAATCTGAGACTGTTGAAGGGGCCGCTATCTGCAGGGCCGTGGACTGAAGAGATTCAATACTGACACGATGTCCGTTCTCCAAAAATCTATACATTCAGTGCAATTCCCATCAAAATTCCAACTGACTTTTTAAAAATTGGCAAATTGATTCTAAATGTTGTATGAAATCAAATGACCTAGAAAATTCAGCAATTCTGAAAAAAAAAAGAAGTAACCTCAAAATTGGAAGATTTAACCTACTTGTCTTCAAAATTTATTACAGAACTATAGTAAACAAAATATTTAATGTTGCATAGGATCAGTTAAATACACCAGAGTCCAAAGTGTGCCCACACATATGGGCAATTGATTTTTTTATAAAAGCACCAAAGTAATTTAATAAGGGGAAAATAGTCTATTTTCAACAAAGAGTGATAGAATAGTTAGACATCTGTATGCACACGAACAAAAATGAACCCTGAATAGGGTAGCGTGCTCCCTCACACTAACACAGTAATTAATTTTAAATGGATCATAGAATTCAATGTAAATGCCAAAACAAGAAAGCTTTAAAAGGAAACACAGAGGAAAACGTTTTGACCTTGATATAGGCAAAGATTTCTTAGAGAATACTTAAAAAGCATGAAACACTTTTAAAACGATGAAACAGACTTTAAATTAATTCTGCTGTTAAAGAAAATGAAAAATCTGGCCAGACTGGAAAATATCTGCAAATATGTATCTGACAAAGTACTGAGGTCCAGAATAGAAATAGAATATAATAAACAACCCAATTACAAAATTGTCAAAGGGCTTAAAATAGATGCAACAAAACAGAAGATAAAGATCAATAAACACATGAAATTATCCTCAATATCCTAAGTTACCAGTAAAATATAAATTAAAATAAAATGGCATACTACTTACCCACGAGAAAGGATAAACTTAAAAATTGACAATGTGAACTATTGGTGAGAAGGTGGAGTACCTGGAGCTGTCATACACTGCACGTGAAATGGTGAAACAATGCAACACCTGAAAACTGCTTGTTAGTTTCCTGTAAAGTTAAACAAATACTTACAACATTGTACAGTCATTCAACTTCTATGTGTTACCTAAGAGAAAAAATATGTCCATACAAATGTCTATACAAGATTGTTGACAGCAGCATTATTCTTAATAGCCTGAAAGTGGAAACCAGTTCAAATGTCCATCGACTGATGGAGGCATAAACAAATTATACAATATTTGTATGATAGAATACTATTCAGCACTAAAGAACAACCAGCTGATATGCTCAACAACACAGATCAATCTCAAAATGTAATGCTAAGTGAAAATAGCAAAACACAAAGATTTCATTAGGGTACCCTTCCATTCATAAGACATTCTAAATAGGCAAAGTTAATCTGAAGTGATAGAAGTAGATCAGTAGCTGCCAGCAGTGGAAGACTAGGGAATGTAAAGGGAGTGTTCCAGGGGATGAAAATGTTTTGTGTCTTGACCATGATGGTAGTTACAGAGGTGCACATGCTTATTAAAACTGATCAAACTATACATTAAAATTATTAGTGTATATTAGTCTATGTAAATTAGACAGCAAGAAAGCTAAGTTTTTACAAATATCAGGACTAACCCTAGAGTCTTGCATCCGTTGGCAAGAATATCAAGCATCCTATGGGAACAATTGTAACCACAACTTTCCAATGGCTTGATCTTGGCTGAGTTTGCAGCTCCTTTGGTTCTTGTCCTGCTTGAGAGCCTGAATTCCCAGGCTTCGCTTTGCTTCTGTAAGCTCACCAATGCTTTCACTTTATTATTATTATTTGCTTAAGTTGGTCAGGGTGAATCTCTGTTGTCTGCCTACAAGTAGGCCTACCTCCAGATATACAGAAGCGGAGTGACATAGGCTCTAAATATGGAAAATTACAGTCTGCTTTTTAACAACCTAACTCTTTCAGTTATGTGTTGCTTGATCTTCAACGAATTTTTTCCCTACTATGTGATACAGTCTCCTAATTTGGTAAGCACGCCTAATTTCCCATACAAGTCTTCATTAGTACAATGTCCTCTGCACACTGATTGACTGAAAGCTTTATTCTCATAAAGGCCCAACTATATTAATAATAAGTGACAAGTAAAAAAAAAGTTGGTAATTTATAGTATTTTCATTCCAACTTATCCTACTTTCCTTCATGACATGAAAATAAACTGTATGTATATATGCACCATTTGAAAACATCTTGTTTTGTTCATAAATGTTTAGGAAGTCACAACGTAGACTTTAAAAACATAATTGAAATACTGATTACAAGGTAAAATTATGTAAGAAATATCACTGGGCATCTGCGTAATTAAAATTCACATTAATTTATTAATTCACATTAATAAAAATTCACATAATTTAATTCACATTAAATGAGATCTAATTAATAGTTTCTTTCTTTGGAGACACATGTTCTACCTCTTAAATGTTTTTAAAATGTTCATTTCTTAATTCAACAAGTAAAAAAACAAATAACCCAATTAAAAAGTGGGCAAAAGACATGAATGGCTACTTCTCAAAAGAAGACAACAAACATGAAACAATGATCAACATCACTAATCATCACAGAAATGCAAATTGAAACAACAGTGAGATTCCATCTTACAACGGTCACAATAGTTATCATGAAAAAGTTAAAAAGCTCTTTAGATTCCTCCTCTCTGGTCAGGGCATCTCTGAAAGAAAGGCAGAAGCCCCAGTCAGGGGCTTATAGATAAAATCCTATCTCCCTGAGACAGAGCCCCTCTGGGAAGGCGTGGCTGTGGGCACAGCTTCAGCAGACTTAAACATTTCTGCCAGCCAGCTCTGAAAAGAGCAGCAGATCTCCCAGCACAGCATTCAAGCTCTGCTAAGGGACAGACTGCCTCCTCAAGTGGGTCCCTGACCCCCGTGCCTCCTAACTGGGAGACACCTCCAAGCAGGGGTCGACAGACACCTCACACAGGAGAGCTCCAGCTGGCATCTCATGGGTGCCCCCTGGGACAAAGCTTCAGAAGGAAGGAACGGGCAGCAATCTTTGCTGTTCTGCAGCCTCCACTGGTGATACCCACCCAAACAGGGTCTGGAGTGGACCTCCAGCAAACTCCAGCAGACCTGCAGCAGAGGGGTATGACTGTTGGAAGAAAAACTAACAGAAAGGAATAGCATCAACATCAACAAAAAGGACGTCCACACAGAAACCCCATCCAAAGGGTCACCAACATCAAAGACCAAAGGTAGACAAATTCACAAAGATGAGGAAAAACCAGTGCAAAATGGCTCAAAATTCCAAAAATCAGACTGCTTCTTCTCTTCCAAAGGATCATAACTCCTCATGAGCACTGGAACAAAGCTGGACAGAGAATGATTTTGACAAATTGACAGAAGTAGGCTTCAGAAGGTGGGTAATAACAACCTCCTCCAAGCTAAAGGAGCATGTTCTAACCCAATGCAAGGAAGCTAAGAACCTTAAAAAAAGGTTAAGACAATTGCTAACCAGAATAACCAGTTTAGAGAAGAACATAAATGACCTGATGGAGCTGAAAAACACAGCACGAGAACTTTGTGAAGCATGCACAAGTATCAATAGCTCAATCAATCAAGCAGAAGAAAGGATATCAGAGATTGAAGATCAACTTAATGAAATAAAGTATGAATACAACATTAGAGAAAAAAGAATGAAAAGGAATGAACAAAGCCTCCAAGAAATACGGTACTGTGATGAGATCAAACCTACATTTGATTGTGTACCTGAAAGGTGACAAGGAGAATGGAACCAACTTGGAAAACACTCTTCAGGATATTACCCAGAAGAATTTCCTCAACCTAGCAAGACAGGCCAACATTCAAATNTCAAGCAGAAGAAAGGATATCAGAGATTGAAGATCAACTTAATGAAATAAAGTATGAATACAACATTAGAGAAAAAAGAATGAAAAGGAATGAACAAAGCCTCCAAGAAATACGGTACTGTGATGAGATCAAACCTACATTTGATTGTGTACCTGAAAGGTGACAAGGAGAATGGAACCAACTTGGAAAACACTCTTCAGGATATTACCCAGAAGAATTTCCTCAACCTAGCAAGACAGGCCAACATTCAAATTCAGGAAATATAGAGAACACCACAAAGATACTCCTCCAGAAGAGCAACTCCGAGACACATAATCGTCAGATTCACCAAGGTTGAAATGAAGGAAAAAATTTTAAGGGCAGCCAGAGGGAAAGGTCGGGTTACCCACAAAGGGAAGCCCCTCAGACTAACAGCAGATCTCCCTGCAGAAACCCTACAAGCCAGAAGAGAGTGGGGGCCAATATTCAACATTGTTAAAGAAAAGAATTTTCAGCCCAGATTTTCACATCCAGCCAAACTAAGCGTCATAAGCGAAGGAGAAATAAAATCCTATAAAGACAAACAAATGCTGAGAGACTTTCTTACCACCAGGCCTGCCTTACCAGATCTCATGGAGGAAGCACTAAATATGGAAAGGAAAAACTGGTACCAGCCACTGCAAAAACATACTAAATTGTAAAGACTGTTGACACTATGAAGAAACAGCATCAACTAACAGGAAAAATAATCAGCTAGCATCATAATGACAGGATCAAATTCACACATTAACAATATTATTCTTAAATGTAAATGGGCTAAATATCCCAATTAAAAGACACAGACTGGCAAATTGGACAAAAAGTCAAGACCCATTGGTGTGCTGTATTCAGGAGACCCAACTTATGTGTAAAGACACACATAAGCTCAAAATAAAGGGATGGAGGAATATTTACCAAGCAAATGGAAAGCAAAAAAAAAAAAGCAGGGGTTGCAATCCTAGTCCCTGATAAAACAGATTACCAAAGGGATCAACGCAACAAGAAGAGCTAACTATCCAAGATATATATGCACACAATACCAGAGCACCCAGATTCATAAAGCAAGTTCTTAGAGACCTACAAACAAACTTAGACTCCCACACAGTAATAGTAGGAGACTTTAACACTCCACTGTCAATATTAGACAGATCAACAAGACAGAACATTAGCAAGGATATTTGGGACTTGAACTTCGCTCTGGACAAAGCAGACCTAATAGACATCTACAGAACTCTCCACTCCAAATCAACAGAATATACATTCTTCTCAGCACCACATTGCACTTATTCTAAAATTGACCACATAATTGGAAGCATAGCACTCCTCAGCAAATGCAAAAAAAAAAATGGAAATTATAACAAACAATCTCTTAGAACACAGTGCAATCAAATTAGAACTCAGGATTAAAAAGCTCACCCAAAACTGCACAACTACATGGAAACTGAACAACCTGCTCCTGAATGACTACAGGGTACATAATGAAATGAAGACAGAAATAAATTAATTCTTTGAAACCAAAGAGAACAAAGACAGAATGTACCAGAATCTTTGGGACACAGTTAAAGCAGTGTTTAGAGGGAAATTTAGAGCACTAAATGCCCACAGAAGAAAGCAGGAAAAATCTAAAATCAACACCCTAACATCACAATTAAAATAATTAAATGCTGGGCACAGTGGCTCACGCCTGTAATCCCAACACTTTGGGAGGCTGAAGCAGGCGGATCACCTGAGGTGAGGAGTTCAAGACCAGCCTGGCCAATATGGTGAAACCCTGTCTCTACTAAAATACAAAAATTAGCCAGGCATGATGGAGGGTGCCTGTAATCCAGCTACTTGGGAGGCTGAAATGGGAGAATGGCTTGAACCCAGGTGATGGTGGTTGCGGTGAGCCAAGATTGTACCACTGCACTCCAGCCTGGGCAGCTGAGCAAGACTCCTTCTTAAAAAATAAATAAAATAAAATAAAATAAAATAACTAGAGAAGCAAGAGCAAACAAATTCAAAAGCTAGCAGAAGACAAGAAATAATTAAGATCAGAAAAGAACTGAAGGAGATACAGACACGAAATACCTTCAAAAAATCAATGAATCCAGGAGCTGGTTTTCTTGAAAAGATTAACAAAATAGATAGACCACTAGGCAGACAAAGAAGAAAAGAGAGAAGAATCAAATAGACAAAATAAAAAATGATAAAGGAGACATCCCACAGAAATACAAGCTATCAGAGAATACTAAAAACACCTCTGTGCAAATTAACTAGAGAATGTAGAAGAAATTGATAAATGCTTGGACACATACACCCTCCCAAGACGACACCAGGAAGAAGTCAAATCTCTGAATAGACCAATAACAGGTTCTGAAATTAAGGCAGTAATTAATAGCCTACTAACCAAAAAAAAAAGCCCAGGACCAGATGGATTCGTAGCCAAATTTTACCAGAGGTACAAAGAGGAGATGGTACCATACCTTCTGAAACTGTTCCAAACAATAGAAAAAGAGGGAATCCTCCCTAACTCATTTTATAAGACCAGCATCATCCTGATACCAAAACCTGGCAGAGACACAACAAAAAAAGAAAATTTCAGGCCAATATCCCTGATGAACATCAATGCAAAATCCTCAATAAAATACTGGTAAACCGAATCCAGCAGCACATCAAAAAGTTTATCCACCACGATCAAGTCAGCTTCATCCCTGGGATGCAAGGCTGGTTCAACATATGCAAATCAATAAACTTAATCCATCAT
>NW_016824749.1:2304331-2330711 GCF_001698545.2 Rhinopithecus bieti | reverse complement strand
GGAAAAAGATTCCATACTCATCATGGATAGGAAGAATCAACATCATGAAAGTGTCCATACTGCCCAAAGTAATTTATAGATTCATTGCTATCCCCATCAAGTTACCATTAGTTGTCTTCACAGAATTAGATAAAACTACTTCAAATTTCATATGGAACCAAAAAAAGAGCCCATATAGCCAAGACAATCTTAAGCAAAAAGAACAGCACACTACTTGACTTCAAACTATACTACAAGTGTCATACTATACTAAAAGCATCACACTACCTGACTTCAAACTGTACTACAAGGCTACAGTAACCAAAACAGCATGGTACTGGTACCAAAACAGATATATAGACCAATGGAACAGAACAGAGGCCTCAGAAATAATGCCACACATCTACAACCATCTGATCTTTGACAAACCTGACACAAACAAGAAATGGGGAAAGGATTCCCTATTTAATAAACGTTGTTGGGGAAACTGGCTAGCCATATGCAGAAAACTGAAACTGGACCCCTTCCTTACACTTTATACAAAAATTAATTCAGGATGGATTAAAGACTTAACTATAAGACTTAAAACCATAAAAACCTAGAAGAAAACCTAGGCAATACCATTAAGGACATAGGTGTGGGCAAAGACTTCATGACTAAAACACCAAAAGCAATGGCAACAAAAGCCAAAATTGAAAATGGGAACTAATTAAACTGAAGAGCATCTGCACAGCAAAAGAAACTATCATCAGAGTGAACAGGAAACCTAGAGAACCGGAGAAAATTTTTGCAATCTATCCATCTGACAAAGGGCTAATATCCAGAATCTACAAGGAACTTAAACAAATTTACAAGAAAAAAACAACTCCATCAAAAAGTAGGCAAAGGATATGAACAGACACTTCTCAAAAAAAGACATTTATGCAGCCAACAAACATATGAAAAAAGCTCACCATCACTGGTCATTAGAGAAATGCAAATCAAAACCACACTCAGATACCATCTCATGCCAGTTAGAATGGCAATCATTAAAAAGTCAGGAAACAACAGATGCTGGAGAGAATGTGGAGAAAGAGAAACACTTTTACACTGTTAGTGGGAGTGTAAATTAGTTCAACCATTGTGGAAGACAGTGTGGTGATTCCTCAAGGATCTTGAACCAGAAATACTATATGACCCAGCAATCTCAGTACTGGGTATATACCCAAAGGATTATAAATCATTCTGCTACAAAGACACATGCACACATATGTTTATTGCAGTGCTGTTCACAATAGCAAAGACTTGGAACCAACCGAAATGCTCATCAGTGATAGGCTGGATAAAGAAAATGTGGCACATATATACTATGGAATACTATGCAGCCACAAAAAAGGATGAGTTCATGTCCTTTGCAGGGACATGGATGAAGCTAGAAACTATCATTGTCAGCAAACTAACACAGGAACAGAAAACTAAACACTGCATATTCTCACTCATAAGTGGGAGTTGAAGAATGAGAACACATGGACACAGGGAAGGGAACATCACACATCAAGGCCTATTGGGGGGTGGGGACTAGGGGAGGTAGAGCATTAGAAGGAATACCTAATGTAGATGACGGGTTGATGGTGCAGCAAACCACCATGGCACATGCATACCTATGTAACAAACCTGCACATTCTGCACATGTGCCCCAGAACTGAAAGCACAATTTAAAAAAAAAAAAAAATTAAATAATTGCAGATACTGGCCAAGCTGCAGAGAAAGGGGAACACTTATAAATGTTTGGTGGAAATGTAGCCTAGCTCAGTTACTGTGAAAAGCAATTTGGAGACTTCTCAAAGAACTGAAAACAGGTCCACTATTTGACCCAGAAATACCATTAACTGGGTTTATACCCAAGGGAAAATAAACTATTCTACCAAAAAGTCACATACATCTGCATGTTAATTGAGTCACCATTTATAGCATAGACATGGAATCAACCATGGAATTGGAGACATGCCAATCAACAGTGGATTGAATAAAGAAAATACAGCACATATACACCGTGGAGTACTACACAGCCAAAAAAAATAATGGAACTGTGCCCTTTGCAGCAACTTGGATGCAGCTGGAGGCCATTATCTGAATTAAATTAATGCAGGAAAAGAAAACCAAATACTACATTTTCTCATTTATAAGTGAAAGCCAAACATTGGGAACTCAAGGAAATAAAGATGGTAACAATAGTTCAGGTGCAGTGGCTCAACTCTGTAATTCCAGCACTTTGGGAGGCCGAGGCAGGCGGATCACGAGGTCAGAAGATTGAGACCATCCTGGCTAACATGGTGAAACCCCATCTCTACTAAAAATGCAAAAATTTAGCCGGGCCTGGTAGTGGGTGCCTGTAGTCCCAGCTACTTGGGAGGCTGAAGCAGGAGAATGGTGGGAACCCAGGAAGCAGAGCTTGCAGTGAACCGAGATCGCACCACTGCACTCTAGCCTGGGCAACGGAGCAAGACTCCGTCTCAAAAAAAAAAAAGATGGTAACAATAGACACTGAGGACTAATAGAGGGGGCAGGGGGAGGGAAGGGTTGAAAAACTGACTTTCGGGTACTAGGCTCAATATGTAGGTGACAGAATCATCTGCACCTCAAACCTCAGCATCACACAATATACCCATATAACAAACCTGCATATGTAGCACCCTGAATCTAAAATGAAAGTTGAAAATAAATAAACAAGTGAGCATAATACCTAAATGAATTTTAAGAACCAAAAAAGCAAAATATAAAATAAATGAAAACCTTCATTGATTTTAAGTGCTCATTGAAGAAGCCATAATTTCTATAATATTATCATGTAACTCTAGTGGAATTTAAGATCATATCACATCATGAATATATCATTTCTAAATTGTATTTGGTTGTATATATTACAAAATAAAGATATTCATTTAATTTAAAGAGTCTCATAAATGCAGGAAATTGTCTTGATTTTATTTTTTATTTCATTGTCTATATAAATTTCATAATATAACCAAACAAATTGCATGTTTAAAATGAAAGCATTCATATGATACTCAATTGCTATATACTTAGAGTCATCACGCTGGTTCCTAATGATTTGACAGTCTGTCAAAAAAAAAATGAAAATAGTCATTAGAACATTCCCTTTCCTTTCAGACTTAGATTGTAACAATTATAATGTCATGAAAGTAAGTCATTCAATCCCAGAAGACAACATGCATGCATAATTTAAAATAGTAGGCCATAGTATGTTGTCTGGTCTAATTAGTGTCATAAATAGTGCACAACAATAACTGGATTTACAAGAAAAATTTTAAGTGATTAAAGAGATTTTAGGCATCATACAAATGATGAAAAAGAGGGTATTTTGAATCTGGACACCTGCTAGAGGTGTGAAAGAAAATGAGACATCGTGAGTGTATCAGATTTCACATATTAAGTGAGAGGCATAAAATACATTTTTGGTGAGCTGCACATTTGTCCATGCTTTGCTTTGCTTTTCTTTTGCTTTCTTTCTTTTTTTTTTTTTAATTGAGACAGAGTCTCATTCTGTAACCCAGGCTGGAGTACAGTGGAGTGATCTTGGCTTACTGCAATCTCTGCCTCTCGGGTTGAAGCGATTCTCGTGCCCAGCCTTCTGAGTAGCTGAGACTACAGGTGCACACCACCACGACTAGCTAATTTTTTGTCTTTTTAGTAGAGACGGGGTTTCACCGTGTTGGCCAGGCTGGTCTCAAACTCCTGACCTCAGCTGATCCACCCCCCTTGGCCTCCCAAAGTGCTGGGATTACAGGTGTGAGCCGCGACGCCCAGCCTGTCCATGCATTTTCAAACCAAGGTGCATGTAATTATGCATGGTGTCTACACTGTACGTATTTGAGACTTCAACTAAAAACCCTATCTTTTAAAATATGGGGCAAGAGGGAGAACAGTAAACACAATGAATGGCCTATTCAACTTCTCTTCAACTTCATTTTAGATACTGTGTATATTGTTTGAAGATATTATTCCTTTTAGTGTTGGTTTTAATAAAAGTGCTTAACTGTGTACATTGGGATCAATAATGTTTTACTTATAAAAATTAGTCATCTCTACTACAGATTCTTGCTGTCTGGTATGTAAGAATGATTTCAGGACCTTCATCAGGCCAGTTGTGATGAACTTCAGAGCCATTATTTTTCATCTAACATTTAAAAAATTGTTACTAGTGGCTGAGTGCAGTGGCTCACGCCTGTAATCCCAGCACTTTGGGAGGCCGAGGCGGGTGGATCACAAGGTCAGGAAATCGAGACCATCCCGGCCAACATGGTGAAACTTTGTCTCTACTAAAATGCAAAAAATTAGTCAGGCGTGGTGGTGGGCCCCTGTAGTCCCAGCTACTTGGGAGGCTGAGGCAGGGAATCACTTGAACCCAGGAGGCAGAGATTGTAATGAGTCGAGATTGCACAATTGCACTCCAGCCTTGTGACAGAGTGAGACTCCGTCTCAAAAACCAAAAATGTTATTAGCATTATGTTAATGCATTTATGTATTTATTTAAATATTTCATTGGTAATACAATTACCCATTTTGTTCCTCTTAATATAGTATTTTGTAGCAACATTACATCAATGACTAAAACAGGTTTTGGAAAGAATTAGCACTCTGCTGAGGTAGCCTTGACTGCAGACTGAGAATAATAAGGTATATAAAATTACTACTAAATGCCTTCCTAGGGTCAAAATAATGACAGATGTTAAAAATGCATGCCAGTATAAAATTCTCAGATTAATTTCCAGAAAATTAAGTCAACACCATGGCTGCATATAAATCTTTGGAAATGTTCTTATTGACCTTTCATCTGTCACTGCTGACGTCTCCAAATTGACATGACTTGCCATGGTCTCTGAATTGTATAAATGTGCTTTGGCTTGAATGAGCATGGGAAATCCCCACCAAGTTGCAAGTTAGGGAAATGTGTCAAAATATTTCATAAGTAAAAGACTATGAAAGTTGCTCCACTGAGGGATCCTAATGGACCTCAGGCTGACCTCCTTCCCAGTAAGATGGCCAGAACAGTGTGCCCACAGGACTTCAAGGGTTCTGAAGTGCCTGCAGTCTTTCTGGGGGTGTCTGGCTTCCTTTTGTATGGAGAAGTGTCATTTTGCATTATGGGATGAGTAAATCGAGCCTCTCCATAGTTTGGATCAGCCTATCCGAAGTAATCAGTGTCCCTATGCTGTGAGTACATAAAGATGATCAGTGCAGCCCAGCTATTCCACTGTGCCTCAACATGCCATTCTGTTCAGAGCAGAGTCTCTCTAGAAGCTCAGCCTGTCTGGCTGTCACTATAGCTAGGCCCATTGGGAGATGTCCATGAAGCATGACACCCACATCTTCTCCCAGTTGAAGTGCATCCAAATGGAGGCCATTTTCTAGGTCAAGGGTCGTCAACTCCCTGGGTGGCAAACCAGTACACACAGCAGCAGGAACAAGGGGGCATTCCTGCCTGAACTCTGCCTCCTGTCAGATTGGAGGTGGGATTACATTCTCATAGGAGCGTGAACCCTATTGTGAACTGTGCACGCGAGGGACCTAGGTTGTGTGCTCCCTATGAGAATCTAATGCCTGATGATCTGAAGTGAAACAGTTTCATCCTGAAACCATCCTCCACCCCGAAACCACCCTCCACCCTGAAACCATCCTCCACCCCATTCATGGAAAAATTGCCTTTCATGAAACTGGTCCCTGGTGCCAAAAAGGTTGGGGATCAATGGTCTAGATGACATCAAAGTGAGAAATTTCTTTGTTCCCACTGTTTCAGCAAAAGCCCTCTGACTTGTGGATGCTTCCAAAGAGCCTTCACTTTGTAAAGGGTCATCTTCCCTTCCCTTTCCCCACATGGCCTCTACTCCTGCCCTGCAAATCCTATCTATGATGCTCCAGGACCTGGGAAGACGGGAGAGGGAACCCCAGGAGACACCCCCCACCATCCAAGTCCAAGGACACCGACCTTTGTGGAATACTAAGACTGTGAAAGAGAGACAACACTGCAGTGAGGGCCGCTGATTCAAAGTGAGAAACGAAGAACCTTCAACAGTTCTAATTTCGTAAGAGGTGTGAGAACACACATTACCATAAAATAGTTGTAGAGGCTGCAATGAGGAAAGACTCATCAGAGACTAAGAATCAACTCTTGGAAACTAAAATAAGGTTGTCAGGTAACTACCCACGAAGCTGAATTCCACACTAGTCAGCTTGAAAAAAAAAAATAAAAAAAAGACAGTACAGGACATTTCACAGAATACAAAATAAAAACACAAAGAGATAATATGGAACTAACGGTAAGAGAAATGGAGGCTAGATCCAGATGGTCCAATAAATATCTAATACAGGTTTTTGAAGGACAGACCTGTGACAGCTTGAAAAGCCTCTCTTCTCCAATAATTAAAACGTAAGTCCTGGGATTCAGTCTCACTGGACTAACTTGAATTGCAACCCTATCCTTGAAGCAATGACTGTACCAGAGATATGGAGAAAAAATAAAAGTGATATATTCGTTTTCAAATGTCAAGATGGCTTAAAGACACAACAAAAATGTGACAATTTATGGACCTGAATGAAAATGTTATCAGTCTTGCCTATGTAAATATAAAGGTACAGTTTCCATAAGATGAGAGAACGAACTATGTAAGATATGTGGAGAGAATAGGTCTCTTACATTGAAGCTTGAAGTGATGTTTAAAATTGTCAAAAAAAAAAAGAAAACCATTTATGTACATTATTTAAAGGTACTATAATATTAACTGAAGAACTAAAATAACTTTCCTGAATTTAAGAAGAGGGACTGTCAAGCTAAATTCCTCCTCTTATGTAGAAGAGGATCAACAGTTAGCACCTAAAGCTGATCAGTATGTTGTTTACAATTACGGTAGGGAACACCAGCAGAAAGTAAAAGAGAAATTATTACAAGTTCTCTCTGGAGAGTTGGATTTGGTTTCAAAAGGGATTGAGGGGACTCGATTAGCTTTTATTTCATACCCTTCCCTATCTTTTAAAAAACAATTTGCACGTAGTCAGCCCTCTGTGTCTGTGGGCTCCACATCCGTGGATTCAATCAACCGTGGATAGAAAATATTCAGAGGGAAAAAAAATTGCATCTGTACTGAACACGGACCGACATTTTTCCTTCTTGTTATTTCCTAAATGATACAGCCTAACAGCTATTTACGTGGTATTTACATGGTATTAGGTATTGTAAGTAATCTAGAGATAATTTAAAGTATAAAAAGGATGTGCATGGGTTATATGCAAATATTACACCATTTTCTATATCAGAGACTTGAGCATCCCAGGATTTTGGTGTCCCTAGGTGTCCTGGAACCAGTCCTCCATGGATACACAGGGAGAATTGTATTATTTTGTGATGAAAATGTGTGCTTAAATACGTGAGTAAAATATCTAAATTATAAAACTAGAAAACATTACTTTAGATTATCTCAGAAAAGTATCTGTAAACATTTAAATGATATTACTATGTATATATGTAAAACATTTATTATGTGAGCTTGGGAAATATACCTATTTTTGCACTTGTAAGAACTGTTAAGAGTTGGAAAATATTTTTCTGTTCTGGCAGTTGACAGTTTCTTTCAGTAAAGGGCCAGACAGGAAATATTTAGGGCTTTGTAGGTCATGAGGAACAATTGAGGGCCTGATATATGTACATATGTAACAAGGGAAAAAAAATCCCATGATTTATATTGTATTGTCAAAATTTAGAATATGATAAAAATTGGCTATGATTTTGTCATAATACAAATGTACTAATGAGAAGAACCAAAACTTTTTTTAAGGGGAGAGGTGATCATGTTTTGCTTAGTTGGGGTTCAGAGTGAGTGTTCCCTCTTGTCAAATCAGTTGCAAACATTCGTCTGTAAAGACAGACTCACCTGTGGGCCATAAAAAACACACAGGTGGTGGATGGGGTTTTGTTCACGGGCTACGTGCAGTTCGCCGACTGCCGCTCTATTTAGTCTGCTGCCATTTAGCTGGAATTCAGACTTAGGCTTCTCAGCTAGCTATGCTATGGCGAATCGCCAGGTTTCTTCCCAGTTTGTTGCAGAATCAATACTCTGTTAAACAAAATAAAAACTGAGTTATTATAAAAATGAAATTTAAAAAACAGACATACAAAATACAGACCCCAATATTTAATTATTAGAGTCAATAAACAAAATTATCCTGCTAAATTACTACAAAAGTTTCCGAACACTTCACGTTTTCAACTTCCATATTTATAGAGTGGCAAAAAGATAATAAAGAGCTTTGCAGCCTGATCTCAAATAGTTCATTCATCATTTTGGACTTTTAAACAATATATGTTTCTACCTGCAGTGTAGTGTGATTACCAACTTCTACGGCATTGCCAAAACTTGGATGTGCTTTTCTGCGTCCGTAGTGACTTCTGACTCCTCCGACTGGAACACACGTGTGTGTTTCCCTTGCAGGCCTAATTGGCAACACTACAGATACCCTAGAGGATATTCCTAGAGGAATTGAGGAAAGGTGGATAAAGCAACTGAATGCTTTCTTTAGGACCCTTTAGTCTGTTTCCTTCGTGACTTCGTTCATTTGGAAGACAACCTTAGAATGAGCATTAATTACCAGATTGAGTCATCAACTAACTTCCAAGAGACAAACTATAATTTACTGAATTTATTACACAGTATTTTATGCCAATTGTCTTGCCGTATTTTGCTGCTGTAAGATGCATTTATTACTGATGATTTCCATCTACTAAGTCATCAGTCAAACCACCATTCCATTTGGCTAGTATTTCATATTTAGCCAACTTAGAGTTTGATGGAAAAGAAATACACTCTATCTAAATTAATCAATTACTGTATTCAAAAGTTTCCACAAATGATGTAGGTACTACGAGAATATTTATGTAAATTCACATTTTCCAGCCATGCTCATCTGACTATGTTAGTTTAAAATGCAAGAGTTAAAATTTTCATTTTGCGGTGATACTATTCCCAAGTGCATTATGTTCATTGCTTTGAAGAAACATCTATTACATCTTAAAACACACTTGCCATCACTTTATTTCTTTGTAAGAATTAAAACACTTCAGAGCTACAGCAGACTCTCAATTAACTTAAGAAAAAGATGAAAAAAAAAAGCCTTGCTTCCTTTCTCTGTCTCTGTCAGGCTGCAGGAGGACTACATTCTTGAGTGGGAAATGAAAGATTTACGACATTTTCGAGAGTACAATTTTTAATGAGATGCACATTCCTTTTCTCATGTAAGCCTCGCCTCAGGGGGTCTGGGAGCAGAGAAGGAAGCGCTTTTTGTCTGCGAATCCTGATGGTCCTCACTGGATAAGTTTTGTGGAGTGTTCTTCTGTTTAAGAATTATCTTCTTTCATATTGTTTTCCCCATTAAACACATATCCTATGGCATATTTGTTTTCTGCTGTACAAAGGAGATGAAAACGCTAAGGTCTGTTTATGGCACCTGTTTATGTAAGTATCTGGGATCTACAGTGAACAGTTTTCTCCAAATTACTTGTACGTTTCTATTCTTTAAAGCGCAAGTTAATTTTAAAACAGTATTCTGATGTGTAACTTCCAAGATCCTAATTTCTCTCCTACATATTGCTACTAATGGCCTGACATAAAATGAAATATACTTCATAAACTTCTCTTTACTTCAGTCACATTAAACCTAAACTGTGTAAAATTGATCCTTCTTGAATACAGAGCTGGAGCTCAACCACTGTTGTATGTTGTCATGTCACTGTTAGAAACACAAAAAGGTGCTTTTAAGATCAAAGAAAAACATAAACCCAGACTACACAGTCATGGTTTGAAAACATAGTTTTAGAAATGTACATTTTGATCTTAAAAGATCAATGAAGGAAAGGGTTTGTGTACTACACTCTGCCACAAATGAGTCCCTACACTTTGCATGTGACACGCTGAACGTAACCACATCAACACTAGGGAATGAACGTCAGGGCACGCCACAAACAGCAGCGCATTCCGATTAACTGGTTCATATGCCGTTTTCAGTCTTCCTCTTGGGAGAAAAGTATCTCACATCAACAAAGTTGACGTTTCTACAACTAATATAATTCCAAGCAACTGTACATAGCCTAACATAGCAACCATGAGGCGTGAAAGCATTTTTCTTACAGAATATTAGGACTCACAAATACACTCCTAAATCTGCTTCAAAATACCTTGAGTTCTCATCAACACTGACACTAAATTATCCTGGGTATCCACATTATAAAGAAGCAGAGGAGAATAATCTCATGTTTTTGCAATAAAACAATGCTATGTAGCTCATACTCCATAAAATTTTCAAAAATAAAAATTTTGGCCCCACAGCTTTCATTTCAAGCATCTTCTGAATGTGTGCCATTTCTGCAATCAGGGAGATGGCGGCTGGACGGCCATCTGAAGGTGCTGATTAGAGGTGTTCAGGGATGAACCCAATCAAACCAGTTAAGGGCAGGGACCTGCCAGTTCCAGGGAGTTTCACACCGAATGGAAAATATTGAGCAATCAGAATTTCAAGCAGTGGCCAATGACACAGAAAACTCATAAACACTCTAAAATAAAAATGTTGCAGGAATGCCACCTAAATTTTTAAAGATGTTTAACAATAATTATAATAGCTAATATAGATTAAGCGCTTACTATGTGCCAGGGACTCTTCTAAACATCTTTACATCACTTGAGTCTTACAGCATTTCTGTAAGTATATTATTATCCCCATTTTTAAATGGGGAAATAAAAACAGGAAAATGTCGATAGCTTGCCCAGGATTACACAGCACATAAATTCTGTAAATAAGATTTTAACTCTGATAGTTTGGTCTACAGCCTGGGCTCTTAACCACTAGGTATAATAGTAAGCAAACATTTGTGAAAAAAATAGTCCTTATCTAAAACTATGAAAATTAATCTTAACATCATCATCACCACCATCATTTAAACATTGGATATGCTTGGGTTTAAAGCACAATTTAGTTCTGCTACTTATGAACTCCGTCATTATCATCATATTTCTTAACCTCCGTAAAATAGTACAATAGCTGTCTTTCAGGGTTATTGCAAGATTGTTATGAATGTATGTAAACCACGAACACAACTTCCTGGCACATTGCAGGTGCTCCAAAAGGGGTATTTTTATTACAAGTATAAGGGGAGTGATACATGCACACTGCATACATTAACTGCTTACCATATGATTAAGCAGATATACGTCTGAATATGAATAAAAAATATAAATCCCACACCAAAACACGTCTCAATAAAACATTTCAGAAAATGTATTGGGTCACGAAAAAGAACTTCCTAGATGTAGTGTTTTACTGTTGTGTATCACATACGTATAACTTAGGCCATAAGGAGAAGTCTTGGCTCAGACTTCACAGCCTCAGTGTTGAAAATAGAGTGTCCAGGGAAGGTGTTTGATACATGCTTGGGGCTAAATGTTTATACAGAGTTTCAATGATCATTCTCCCACATTAATAGGTTTGGCTGAAAATATTAATATGCAAGTAGCAGATGTGTATAGCAACTCAAAATGTGTATGTAGCATGAAACTCATCTATGCAAGACATAGACTTTGGTGGTAGAATCTCCAAAGCTTGAAAGTAGAGGCCATTTAACTACAAGGCAATGATCCCAATCTGCTGGTCCCTAACACCACCCCTTAAGGGTTCCCCCAACCTACAATCGCACCAAGCACTATTTGCAAACGAATCACAAGCTGCTATTCTGAGTAACAGACTACAGATTAACTCAGACGGATTGTTAAGGTCATATTAGTGTGTGTGTGTGTGTCTGTGTGTGTGTGTCTGTGTCTGTGTGTGTGTACAGAAGATTTTCTTTCTCTCAGGTAAGTGCCCAAGAATGTGACTGCTGAGTCATAGGCTAAGTGCATTTTTAATGATTTAAAATGTAGTAGACTTTATTTTTAGAGCAGTTTTAGAGCAAGTGCAGAGACTACATATATACCCTCTCCCTCCACACACGCACAGCTTCCCCCACTACCAATGTCCTGAACCAGAGCAGAACATTTGTTAGAATCCACGAACCTACTTGCACACACCATTATTACCCAAAGTGTCTGTGGTATGTAGTAAGGTTCACTCTTGGTGGTGTACATTCTATGGGTTTTGACCAATGTATGAAGATACGTACCCACCATTTTAGTATCATCCAGCAGTTTTCATTGCCCTAAACACCTTCTGTGTTCTGTCTCCTCATCCCTGCCTTCCACCCCAATTCAAGGCACTCACTGATCTTTTTTCTGCCTTTTTCAGAAGATCATGTAGTTGCAATCACACAGTATGCAGCCTTTTCAGACTGGCCTCTTTCACTCAGTAATATTTATTCAGGATCCTCCATGTTTGTCATCCTTGACAGGTCGGTTCCTTTCGTTGAGGAATGCGAGTCCATTGTCCGACATGGTACAGTTTGTTTATCTATTCACCTGCTGAAGGGCATCTTGCTTGCGTCCAAGTTTGGGCAATTCTGAATAAAGCTGCTGCAGGCGTCACGTGACAGTTTTCGTGCGAATGTAAGTTTTTAACGCATTTGGTAACTATCAAAGAGTGCAATTGCTGAATCCTCTGGTAAGAGGATGCTTAATTTTTAAAGAAACTGCCAAAGTGTCCTCCAAAGTGGCCATAGAGTGTTGCTTTCCCACCAGCGATGAAAGCGAGTTGCTGCTGCTCCTCGGCAGGATTTGATGTTGTCCGTGTTGTAGATGCTAGCCATCTTAGTGAGTGTGTAGTCCGTGTTGTAGATATTAGCCATCTTAGTGAGTGTGTAGTCCGTGTTGTAGATGCTAGCCATCTTAGTGAGTGTGTAGTGATATTTCATTGCTGTTTTATCACAGTAACTTTTCATCATGATATAGTATCTCAGTAAAAACACAGCAAAAGTATAATTATTTAATCATAAGGGGAAACTCAAAATTTTGTTGGAAAGAGGGACTCTCATATTCAAAGAGGTTAGGAATCACTATGTAAAAGGATCCTGAGAAGAAAATTGTGCATTTCAAAGTACATGTGCAAAAATGTCCCCTTTTACTTTCTGGCCACACTCCATTCCTTTGCCTGAAACTCTGGTGCAGCCTCCCAGGTCAGGCTGCACCTCCTCTTTCTTCACAATTTTGCATTTCCTCAAAGCACGTAAGGGAAAATTTCTCTTTTTCTCTTTCTCTTTCTCAAGAGGAATCCTCTAAAACTGTGCTCCGTGAGATCCTGATATTATGCAAGATGTCATTAAAGGTTCTATGAAACAAAGATTCCATCTGTTTAATGTAACTCATGACACTTCTCCCTCTCTCCATGCATGGAGATATACAATTTTTAGTAGCTCATTAAAGGATTTGAGAAGCATTAGAATTAAAACTATTAATACAGTAGCATTCCAAACTATTTATATTCACATGTCAGTGGCCCCATGGGTGGAGGAGAGAGATTCATAAGAATTTTTTTCTTTTTTTTTTGAGACGGAGTCTCACCCTGCGGCCCAGCCTGGAGTGCAGTGGCACCATCTCAGCTCACTGCAAGCTCTGCCTTCTGGGTTCACGCCATTCTCCTGCCTCAGCCTCCCGAGTAGCTGGGACTACAGGCACCCGCCACCTCGCCCAGCTAATGTTTTGTATTTTTTAGTAGGGACGGAGTTTCACCATGGTCTTGATCTCCTGACCTCGTGATCTGCCCCCCTTGGCCTCCCAAAGTGCTGGGATTATAGGTATGAGCCACCGCCCCCGGCCTAGAGATTTTTTTCAGGCAGCACTGTTAATTACCTAGAAAACATCGTGGTTAGAAGTCCTGTGTCTAAGACTGTCCTTTCTGAAACAAGGGAGTAATTTCTACTTTAAAGATTTTTTAAAGGGTGAGAGTGTCTGGGCACAGTGGCTCAGGCTTTTAATCCCAACACTTTGGGAGGCTGAAGTGGGTAGATCACCTGAGGTCAGGAGTTCAAGACCAACTTGGCCAACATGGTGAAACCCCTCTCTACAAAAATACAAAAATTACCTGGGCATGGTGGTGGGCACCTGTAATCCCAGCTGCTCAGGAGGCTGAGGTGGGATAATCACTTGAACCCGGGAAGTGGAGGTGGCAGGGAGCTGAGATCACACCATTGCACTCCAGCCTGGGCAGTAGAGCGAGACTCCGTCTCAAAAAAATAAATAAATAAAAATGTGAGATAAAATATAGTGGAGATATGGATAAAGAAGTCAGAGGAGTATGCAGGACATCACCCTTCCTTAGATCATCAGTAAAAGTCTGCAAGACGAGGAAAGTGGCTGGTACTGGATTTCCTACAGAAAACAGTGACGGACGGACCAGCACACAAGGTGGCCACATGGACAAGGCACAGAATGCCATTGTGGGCCCTGGGTTCCTGTCAACGAGATCACTCAGCTCTCCTAGCAGCCAGAATTCTGCCCACTCGAGTTAACCCAAGAAGCTCAACTCCAGATACCCGAAACCCTTTAGAACATCCTATGATAAGACGTAAACAGTGTTCCCTCTCATTTGTGATGGCTTAAACTAACTATACATTCATCACCTATAACGATAAATTCATCAGCTCTTTCCACTTAAACTTGGCCAGGCCACATAGAATCTTTGATCTTGAACCATACTTTTCTCCAGACAGAGACTGATAAATGACTTTTTTTGGTAGTTAGAACTGAAGCCTTATTCATTGTTTCAGTATCTTTGCTCTTTATGCTCCTTTATAAAAAACTATAAGAAAAACAGACATCTTCATTAAATAGAATTCTTTAAAAACTGCCTTTCATGATATTTGCTAAATTTTGTTTGCTTATAATAGATGATGCTCAACACAAGGCCAGCTGTTAATGGTGTGTTATTACATAAAACTAAGCAAACTGTTTGGTCCATAGGGAGGGTCCACAGAATACCCCAGAACCAAGACAGGTGGGCTCTCAACATGCTGATTCCTGAGGCTGCCCTGGGCCTATGAATCCTGAGGACCCGGGACGTGGCCAAGGAGCCTGAATGTTAATGGTCTCCGAACCACTGGGTTGGATCTTCATCGATAGCAAACCTGGCCCAAAGAATTACTCAGAGTACAAAGAGAACACAAAAGAATGAAGAAAAAGTGTTGAAATTTTTCCATTTAGGGGCTGTAAGGGGCCTTAAAAGATCATCTAGCTCAATCCCATGTCTTTATAGTAGAGGAAAAATATGTTATTTAACCCAGATCACCAAGTTGAATCAGCCGACATTCTTTGCCATCTAAAATGTCATTAGTCTAGAAACTAAAGAAATGAAGAAAATCTGAAAGAATGGAAAAGGAAAGAAACATATGTCTGGAAGAAGTCAACTAATCAGTTTCAGAGAAATGTTCTAATTGTTCAAGATGTACTCAACCTGAATCTGTGATCTTTTTTAAGGACTTGTTTTTTTAGCCCTTAAGATTTGCTTTTCAATATTGGTGTTGCTTGAGACAATAGCAGCTCAATATTTGTAGTAATCTACATCATGAACAGGTACTCACTTGGGCAGCAAATTACAGAATAAGTAATCATTTTCTAATTTCAAGGTTCCTATTCTTTTAGTCATTTAAAATTCAGACTTCAAGCCAATCTATGAATGCCAGGTTTCTGTTAATTACAAACAATTCATCTTAATTAGCCTGAAAGACTGTTCTAACAAGAAATAAATTATTGAGCACAAAAAGCAAGTTTTGTGACATGTTTAATGTTCATTTCAAATACCTTTCAAAACAAATAGCAGTTAAGAACACGGAAGGTTAAAAAGATAACTTTTGTTGCTGGATTGATTTCAAATCTTCCCTGGCTGCTTGCAGGTGTGCACTGTTTACTCGTAAATTTATTGTAACAGATCACAATCATTATAATCACGATGGTAATCAATGTTCATTAAAGATACAATGAAAATCCCATGATTAAAGGCCATTTGTTTCATCACAATAAGATCATTTATTTATTATTGGGTAAATTGTTACAAATTGCACATGGTTGGGGCAGTCGAAACAGGGAATATGAATTTGGAGATTGAGGTGGTGAGTGCCTTTTACTTGGTGAAATTCTGACAATTCAAGAAGACTGAGTGTGGCCCGTGAAAGAAAGACAGGCTGTGCTTTTACTCACCGCACAATTCTACACTGTGATCTGATGGTTATTATTCCTCCCAACTCGGCTCTTCATTTTTCTAAATTAGACAATGCTGAACATATCCTGGTACCTTTGGGCTGTGTTATAAATGGTTTTAAACAGCATGCAAGTTGCATCATTCTTTATTTAATTCCATTAGCACTCTTAGCTAGTCTACTATGTAATAAGATAGTTGAAGACATTATATGGGCTTCTTCTCTTTATTTTTGTTTTCGTTTTAAAACCAAAGCAAACATCTCAGGTCAATCCAAAAGGAATGAGCAGGAAACCCTCACCAAGATGGAAAGTACTAACATTTCATGTGAAAATAAGTTTTTTCCCTGAATTATGCTCCCCGTTTAACAGTCTAACTCAGATTAACACTGTCATACTTGACAGCCACCAGCAAGATTCATCTACCCCTGCCATTCAAATTCCAAACAGTCAGTACAAACAATTTTTTAAGACAAATTAAACTGTTCTGATGTAAAACTGTTTGGGGCTCATCTCCAGGCCAAACACATTGGCTCAGAGAAACCTCTTTGCTGTGAGACAAAGGCTGTTGTTGTCATTCAGAGTTGTGCTTAGAGGATGGCCAATCAGACATGGTGAGTCAGATGGTCCCAAGGAACCAGAAAGAAGACGCCACCCACCCACTCTGCGAAGATTCCACTGGAAAGGTTCCATATGATCTGGCCGTCACTGCCCTTGAATTAGGGCTATGGGAGCACTTCGCCCTACAATTTACAGAGCAGGAAAGGGTCCTCCTGTTTCCATGTGTACAGAGGGTGCACATTTCCCAAAACTCTCCTACTTGGAAGATGGACAATTGCCCAGGAATACTAAATACAGCCAGCAAATTTTGTCCCCAAGAAATCAGAGTGATCTCTGAGGTCAGGCAAGAATGCAATAGCAGTTTAGAATTGGGTGGGGTAGAAAATTAAAATTAGTCATGAGGAAACATGCTAAAAACTTTTGCCTTCTCTGACTTCCAATCCCACAAAGCTGACTTCATGTTGCTAAATATTCTGATTACAAGTGAAAAACTCAGTTAGACATATGAAAATTCTGTTTATGAAAACCCAAATCTACAAAGAATACATTTTTCCCTAAGACACTAAACTTATGAGGCCTCGAGTTTATTATTCAGTCCTTAGTTCCTATTTGAGGTTCCCATTTTGAGCCCTCAACAAGAGCTAAGAGGTTATGCCCTGATTAAGAATCAGTCAGAGTTGGAGTTTTACTCAATGATATATGTAACTCTTTACTTAACCTGACTTAGCACAATTAATTATATAAGTCGCAATTTCCTACTCCTTAAAATGAAAGTAATAGTAATATCTGTGCCATGGAAATAGTAATAGAATTAAATGATATGATGTATGGATGCCTCCTATATGGCACATGCTTAACAATCAATAAAAGCTACTTACAACTAAAAAAAAAAAAAAAGAGCCAGGCACAGTGGCTCATGCCTGTAATTCAAGCACTTTGGAAGACCAAGATGGAAGGCTTGCTGGAGGCCAGGGTTTCAGTGAGCTACGATCGCACCGAAAGAAAAGAAATCTACACTCCAAAGATTTCTTTTTAGCCTAGGGGTTAATAATTAATTTCATCATTATTGATTGCTTTATTTGATGTAACCACACACAGAAACTGTAAAACAGAAAAGAGAAGATGTTCTTAGGCACACAAACCAATGGAACAGAACAGATAACTCAGAAATAAGACTGCACATCTATAACCATCTGATCTTTGACAAACCTGACGAAAAGAACAATGGGGAAAGGGCTCCCTATGTAGGTGCTGGGAGAGCTGGCTAGCCACGTGCAGAACATTGAAACTGGACCCCTTCCTTACAGCATACAAAAAAATTAACTCAAGATTAATTAAAGACTTAAATGGAAAACCCAAACAATAAAAACTCTAGAATAAAATCTAAGCAATACCCTTCAGGACATAGGCATGGGCAAAGACTTCATGAAGACATACCAAAAGCAATTGCAACAAAAGCAAAAACTGACAAACGGGATCTAATTAAACTAAAAAGCTTCTGCACAGCTTTTAGTTTAGTTTTAATTTTAGTTTAGTTTAGTTTTGCAGAGCAAAAGAAACTGTCATCAGAGTGAAAAGACAACCTACAGAATGGGAGAAGATTTTTGCAATCTATCCATCTGACAAAGGTCTAATATCGAGAGTCTACAAGGAATTTAAACAAATTTACAAGAAAAAATAAAATAACCCCATTAAAAAGTGGGCAAGGGACTTGAACAGACACTTCTCAATAGAAGGCATACATGCGGCCCACAAACATATGAAAAAAAAAGCTCAACATCACTGATCATCAGAGAAAAACCACAATGAGATAACATCTCACGCCAGTCAGAATGAGAGGCATTATTATTAAAAAGTCAAAACCAACAGATTCTGGCAAGGTGGTGGAGAAAAAGGATGCCTTTACACTGTAAATGGGAGTGCAAATATTTCAACCGTTGTGGAAGACAGTGTGGTGATTCCTCAAAGACCTGGAGGCAGAAATACCATTTGACTCAGCAATTCTGTTACTGGATATATACTCAAATGGATATAAATCATTCTATTATAAAGATACATGCACATGTATGTTCATTGCAGGACTATTCACAATAGCAAAGACATGGAATCAACCTGAATGTCTATCAGTGATAGACAAGATAAAGAAAATGTGGTACATATACACCATGGAATACTATGCAGCCATACAAAAGAATGAAGTTGTGTCCTTTGCAGGGACATGGATGGAGCTGGAAGCATTATCCTCAGCAAACTAATGCAGGAACAGAAAACCAAACATCACATGCAGTCATTCATAAGTGGGAGCAGAATGATGAGAACACATGGACACGTTGGGGGGAAGGCCACACACTGGGGCCTGGGGACGAGTGCAGGGAGAGGGAGAGCATCAGGAAGAATAGCTGACGGATGCTGAGCTTAATATCTAGGAGATGGGATGATCTGTGCAGCAAACCACCATGACACATGTTTACCCATGTAACAAACCTGCACATCCTACACGTGTACCCCTGAAATTAAAATAAAAGTTGAAGAAAAAAAAAGAGAGATGCTCCCAATCGCAAGACTCTAACAACTTCTGTTAGCATTTTGGTATAATTTCCCCAGCATTTTTTCCTGGTTGCATTTTTTTGCATTCTTTCTCTCTCTCTCATATATATATGTGTGTGTGTGTATCTCATATATATATGTATATACATATACACATATACATATATATGAGCACATTTATAGGTAAAACCTATGTATGTCCGTATGTAGAGATATATATGAGCTGTCTTTCCAACATTTTTTTTTTTTTTTTTTTTTTTTTGAGACAGAGTCTTGCTCTGTCGCCCAGGCTGGAGTGCAGTGGCCGGATCTCAGCTCACTGCAACCTCCGCCTTTCGGGTTCACACCATTCTCCTGCCTCAGCCTCCCGAGTAGCTGGGACTACAGGCGCCCGCCACCACGCCCGGCTAGTTTTTTGTATTTTTTTTTTTAGTAGAAACGGGGTTTCACCGTGTTAGCCAGGATGCTCTCGATCTCCTGACCTCGTGATCCGCCCGTCTCGGCCTCCCAAAGTGCTGGGATTACAGGCTTGAGCCACCGTGCCCGGCCCCAACATTTCTTATAGCTTTACTCGCGAAATAAATCAATGTCATAATAAATTTTGGCCCTAATTATCTGCCATTGTTTATCTGTCCTCATTCAAAGTCAATTAGAAAAAGAGAATTATTAAGTATTTATCAAGTTAAAGCTCTTTTGATCTAGTCACCTGTGATACGACAATAAACAGGACCAGTCTCTGACCTCAAAGAATTCATCTACTCATTCTACTGAGCTGATGTGTGCCAAGTTTGAGTTACAATTAGCTTAGAACAGTAGCAACCACAGATACTTCTCGGGTGTCAGGCTGATTCCCCATTTTCTAAAATGCACTACATTTCTTGAATAAATTGGTCACCCAAGGCAGATATGTGCCTCTTCACTCATCTAATTCAATTCATCCATCCACGACTTTAGCATTGTTCAAAAATTGCCCAGCTTGCTAATACCTGCAAATATTGATACTTCCCTGTTTTATTTTAGATCACATGGTGTCTTTTCCCTAAACGTATGAGGCATCTTTGTTAAACAGCAGACTCCCAGTCTGGGGAGCAACTGAAATCATAAACTTAGTGAAAGTACCATATATATATATATGAATAATAATATTTGTGATTTCCACAAGGAATTTTTGTGAGAATTGAATGGAAAATGTTATACATATATGTAATTTTAAAATTAATCTTGGCCCACATCACATAGAAGTAGTAGTAGCAGATATTATCTTCATCATCATCAAGAAAATAGAACCATTTCAGCCCCTTTGGAAAATAATTTGGCATTTCCTCAAAATGTTGTACCTAAAACTACCATATCACCAAGCAATTCCACTCCTAAGTCTCTATCCAAGAGAAAAGCAGCATATATCTGCATAAAGACTTGCACGTCAATGTTTACAGCAGCATTATTCCTAAAAGCCAGGACCTGAGAACCACCTGACCACCCCTCAGCTGGTGAATGGATACAAATATGGTATATTCATATGGTGAGATCGCATTGGATAATAAGAAGGAATGAGCTGCTGGTACCTGCTACATCACAGATGAACCTCAGAAACATTGCCCTAAGTGAAAGAAGGCAGATACAAGAGACCACAGACTGTGGATTCCACTTTTAATGATCATTGCTAGATTAGTAGTTGACTGGGGATTAAAGTGTGAAAAAGGATTAACTGTAAATAGGCAGTAGGGATTTTAGATGGGGCATGGAAAAATGCTCCGAGATCGATTTATGGCGATATTTCCACCATGCCACAGAGTTACAAAACAGTCATTGAATTGTATACCTGCAGGGGCTGAACTTTTGTGATATGTAAAACAGACCTCAATAAAGTTCTTACCAGGAAGATAACAGAACCAAGATCTAAGCACAACAATTATCCAGTTGCCTCCTTTATATCTTTCGTATATTTAGAGAATCTGTGTCCACTAAAATCGCATTTATTTAGCTAAAGATGAGATTAAGAAATTGTGTTATCCAGTTGATAACCTGAACCTTAATAGTGTAAGTAATGTAGGACTTAACGTGATTTTTAGATTCAGAATGATGTATTCATTTGTGAACTGTTTTCTGGATCACGTAAAACTTTATTCCAAACATAAACTGTAGCACAAATGACATAATCCTTCTTCACACAGATACACACACACACACACACACACACACACACACACAGAGCCATCAGTACGAACAGAATTGGGCATAAGTTTCATTACGCACATAACATCTTCTCCACATGATCCTCCTGTCCAATTAACAAGATGGCCCAAATCAAGTACCTCAAGTCCAGTGTCCTGAGAATTGTTTTCAGTGTTTGTGGTTGTGGACCTGTCTTTACTTGTTTCCAAATTATTCTAATTCTAATCCTCTCAGGTCTCATTTTGATCTTCCCAGCTCTGATCTCCCAACTCTGTGACCCCAATCTTGATCACTAACTCTAGATTTATGACTTTGAATTGATCTCTCTCTCTCTCTCTCTCTCTCTGTGCACAGTTTGTCTCCTGTGTGTCTGTCTCTGGGAGAAACCCTCTGCTCTAGACATGTCAAAACCAATTCTGAACCAGGCCTTCTGGCTCCGTCCTCACTCCTCCCTCACCATCTACTAACCCCCTAGAAGAGGAAGCCGTCTTTTTCTTTTCCGCCTACAAAGCCTTTTATCTGTACATGTATGATGAAGTTTAATACTTTCCACTCTACATTAAATATAGTTATTTATGTAGTTGTTATAACCTCAATTGTTTCATCTTTGCTTAATATCTTTCAAAGTGTGGAATACAGAGCTTTGCTCACAAGAAAGTACATTTTCAGCAGTGTCCTGATTGACTGAAATATCTGTTATGTTTAAGTGAAAGGGTTGGCTCTGCTACAGTTTATTTCAGTTATCAGTACAGCACACACTGATGCCTGAGTTACTGCTGGAAAATACCACCTTCCTGTCTTCTTAAGGCATTGCAAAAGGTATGGGAAAAGACACTGAATTTGCCCCAATTTTTAAACAAACCAGAGAAACATTAAAGCATTTAAATGGCTTATTAATGTTAACCTATTTATATCTACATATTTGTTAGCCTGTGAGAAAATGGAACTTTGGGTCTTTGCAAAAGAACTGCCAGGTTGTAAAAAGGATTGGAAAGTCAGGCTCACGCAGTAGTGTGCAGAGAAACAGACTCTATGCCTGCAGCAAAATATCCCAGCATCTCCTCCACCTCTACGGTGTGATTTCTTAATGCTGTCCTTGGCTCGACAAAGGAAGTCTGATATTTCAGAGGTGAGTTGCAAAGTGGCCAAAGCACTCTTCAATGCACTATAGCTTGACATAATATTTGCTGCCAGCTTCTTGTTTTGAAATGCCCTCAGTTCAACATTAACTGAAAAAGTAATTATTCTCCAGTTTCACGGGGCTATTTAGAAAAAGAAAAGTTCACTGAAACTCCAGGATGTGAAACACTGTGTTTCAGGGCCTTTTGGAAGCCTTTCAACATTCAGAGCAGAAAAGCATAAATTTATTTTTTAAAAAACAGATTTAGGAACTTTAGTGAATGGGAAGAGAAAGCATTAATTTAAGCCTCAGTAGAGATAACAATTCAACAAAATTCTGAAAGCCCTCCTTAGATCAGACTCTCACATATTCTGAAAACTCAATACCATTTATTGTTACAAGATCCTTGATGATTTAGAAACACGTACCCACACACATTAAGTCCTGTGTACTAAATCAAAGAAACTTCAAATTAGCTTGAACTTTGAAATGCTATAACTTGCATGAATGATGATTCATTTCTTTATATTCAGTCACCAAATGTTATTGAGCCGACAATAAGCTTGAAGACGTTAAGGGCTTTGGGGTAGAGAAGAGAGATACTAAAGTAACAGCCTGCACATGAGATCTTGACCTGCAATGAAGTGCCGATTTAGTTGTAAAGACAGAACATGTCATCTATAACACTGAGGAAAATCTTGCTGTGTATGCGGCATAACCTCAATTTATAAAACTTTGAGAGAAAATCACAAGAATAGAGAGGTTTTGCAAGGTTATGGAGCTGGTACACCATTTATTTAGAACATGAGGTATAAAATCATAGGTAAGTGTGGGCTCCACATCCTACTTTTTAGGTAACTTTGAACAAGTCACCTCTTTAAATCTCAGTGAAATGAAGCTGAAAGTTCTTTGAAAACTGTAAAGATTATTTATTAGTGAGAGATGACTTCTGTGGGTATAAGCAGAAAACACTACTTTTTGAATGAATTACAAACATATAACTATGACTTTAATGCTAACATTTTGTGAATTTTTATAAAACATTCTAATTCACGTGTTCCCCTACTGTTTCAAAGTCAGCAATTTTAAGACATATGATTTAAAAAGAAAAAAAAAACCTAACTGTGGGGAAATATTGCTAACTAGGTCGATCATGTCATTGCCTTATTTTTATAATTGAAAAAAAACCCAAAACTGTAATACTCATTTCTGGTTGCTTACAAACAAATTAAATATAAAACTGTGTAGCTGTCATAGATGATGATATTTTAATCTACTGAAAATTATTACAGTAGAAAAATTTTAAAGTCTAGGAAGCAATAGTCAGCACCAAAATACTGTTTTTGCTGTTGTATGCACAGTTTTAGTTTCCATTTTATGAATAAATACATAAAATATAGGGTAAAATATACATATTTAATAGGATTCTTGCAACCTTCTATTAGCACAATAAGTGCAGAGCATTTGCGAATAAGATAGAAGAGGGTCTGCCCTGCAGCTTTTAGTTAGTCTTTTCTAACAACTGCTATTTATTCAGAGAGGATGCAAAGTAACAGGTCTAATCATTACACTGGCAAAGGAGTACCTTTAAATTGTATGTGGCATAAGCTAAATCTGGGAAGGGAAATAAACACAAATGAAAGGGCAACTTCTTTTGGAAACCTCCCTTCCTTTGTGGTATTTTTGTCCTTCCTCCATTCCATGAACCCTATTAAGAAAAAACTTTCTCTTGTGCCTTCTCATCCCAAATCTTTATTGTTTTTCTTTAACAAGGCTTCCAAGAAGAATCGGAAAGTGAAGGAAAGGATGACCATAAAGAAAACCATTCTTTAGATGAGATTTTTGTCATATTGTTACCGAAACACCAGGGGTTTGGTTCAGGTCCTGCTGCTCCCGACACGGAAGACCAATGACTGGGGTGATGAGTACTGCCAAGGAAGAAGCTTTAATCAGGTGCTACAGGCCAAGAGATGGGAACTCAGTCTCAAATCTATCTCTGGGACTTACTGAAACTAGGAGTTTATATAGCAGGAAAGGATTGTAACAATGTGTAAGAAAACAAGAACTAGGGAGGGGCAAGGAAGCGATCATGATGAATGAGGGGTCTGGCATCTCATTGTCTGGATGTGATGATCTAGTGAGTTTCAGTTCTTTGATACTTTTTTTGAGAGGTCTGAAGGCCATTTTCCAAGGAAGGAACTCAGATAAAACAAATGTCAGTTTCAAGCTTTAACACCAGAAGGACTGGCTGGTTGCAGTGGCTCACGGCCAGACACGGTGGCTCATGCCTGTACTACCAGCACTTTGGGAGTCTGAGGCAGGCGGATCAGAAGGTAGGAGTTCAAGACCAGCCTGGCCAACATGGTGAAACCCGTCTCTACTAAAAATACAAAAAGTAGCCAGGCATGGTGGTGGCGCCTGTAATCGCAGTCAGTCAGGGAGCTGATGCAGGAGAATCGCGTAAACCTGGGAGGCAGAGGTTGCAGTAAGCTGAGATTGTGCCATTGCACTCCAGCCTGGGCAATAGAGTGAGACTCTGTCAGAAAACAAAACCAACAAACAAAAAAAACCAGAAGGATCAATTTCTATGTTTATCCAAAAATGATTGTCTCTGGGACTCCTGGATCAGTTTTAGGCCCCCCTTTCTATTTATCAATTCCTCAATCATGGGGAATCTGGTTGTCAATCTTTCTGGCTGCCTCCTGCTGCGGAGGGGTGTCATGGGCAACTCCACACCATGGGTGACCACATAGCCACCCAGGAATCAAAGGTTAATCTCATTTTTGAGTTTTGCTCTGAAACACAGTGTTTCTCTCTCCAGACCCCCCGACAACCACCAGAGACAAATTGTTATTGAAACACCAGGGATTTGGTCTGGGTCCTGCTGCTCCCACACAGAAAGCCAATCACTGAGACAACAGTGTTGCCAAGGAAGAAGGCTTTAATTTGGTGCTGCAGCTGAGGAGATGCCAGCTGAAACTCAAATCCATCCTCCTAACTGACTAAAACCAGGGGTTTATATAGCAGGCAAGAAATGTAACAATGTGTAAGAAAACAGGAACTCAGGAGAAGCAAGGAAGCGATCCTGGTGAATGAGGAGTCCCGCATCTGGTGCGGTGATCTGGGTTCAGTTCTTTGATGCTTTTTGTAAGAGGCCTGAAGGTCATTTCTTGAGGAAGGAACTCAGATAAAACCAATGTAAGGTTCAAGCTTTAACAGCAGAAGGGTCCATCTCTATGTTTATCCAAAAGCAACTCTCTATGGGACTGTTGGAGATGGTTTCAAAATCACAGCAGGACCAATTTACCTGCAAAATAAGCTTCAGTTCCATGTACTAGCCTGATTACACGAAATGCAACAAGATCATTGTCTACACAGGCATTCCTGGATTGGCTTTGCTGGAACCTCTCACAAATTCATTTCAGTCAAAGCCCTGGGAAATAACCAGTTCCTCCAACTAGGGGAGGGGGTTCCTTTATAAAAGAAAACATGTTGCTATGCAAACAAACACATTGCCATGAGTTAAGAATATTCACAAATAGTTTACAAATTATGGAGAAATTGAGCAGAGAGAAAAATAGACTTCAAATTCTGTTTTTAAAAGTGTACTCTACCATATGACCCAGCCATACCATTACTGGGTATATACCCAAAGGATTATAAATCATGCTGCTATAACGACACATGCACACGCATGTTTATTGTGGCACTATTCACAATAGCAAAGACTTGGAATCAACCCAAATGTCCATCAGTGACAGACTGGATTAAGAAAATGTGGCACATATACACCATGGAATACTATGCAGCCATAAAAAAGGATGAGTTTGTGTCCTTTGTAGGG
>NW_016824749.1:2284923-2303276 GCF_001698545.2 Rhinopithecus bieti | reverse complement strand
TTTGAGACAGAGTCTCACTCTGTCACCCAGGCTGGAGTGCAGTGGTGCCATCTCAGCTCACTGCAACTTCCGCCTCCCAGGTTCAAGCAATTCTCTGCCTCAGCCTCCCGAGTAGTTGGGACTACAGGCGCCCGCCACCACGCCTCGCTAATTGTTGTATTTTTAGTAGAGATGGGGTTTCACCATCTTGGCCAGGCTGGTCTTGGACTCCTAACCTCGTGATCCACCCACCTTGGCCTCCCAAAGTGCTGGGATTACAGGCATGAGCTACTGTGCCTGGCCAATTTCTATAAACTTTTATAACCTTTTTCCAATTTTCTATTAAAGAGCAGATCAATGCTTCAAGAAAACTCAGTTATTCCAAGACGTGGGTCCAGACACTAGCCTGGTATCAATGAGCTTTTGATATTAATGTTGTTTAATTTATAGAAAAACTCTGAAGTAATCCTATGCCTCAAAAATCAGCCCTGACAATCTCACATGCATACCTCTTCCACAGTAGTCCCTGGGCCTAGAGAGATTAAGTGGTTTTAATTTCTGGCCTGTGTCTCACGAAAGCAGTTCATTTTGATCGTCACCTTCTCCAGAGTCTGAAAACAAAGCTTTGACTGCTGTCAATGCTCAAAATTTAGCAGGGATTGGTGCCTTCTTCAACCCGAGAGTCAAAGCCCTGTTACTTAACAGCACAAGCATTAGTTAATAGGATGTTTATACTACAGAAAGTCCTATCATTTGCTCTAACATGTCACAAATTAAAACACTGTGATTTGGAATTTGTGGATTACTGCCTGCAGTGCTTCAAACCACTGTATTAAAGTAGTTAGGTTACTCATTGCATAATTGCTAGTATTCTAGTGACAGAACTGTGACCAAAAGCATCAAAATGTGACAGGTTCTATGCCAAACTTTTCAAAGTAAGACAACTAATGTTTCTTGTTGCCATTAAAAAAAAAATGGTAAATGCAAATATCAGTTTTGGAAAAAAATGTCATTTAAAAAATGGTAAATGCAAATGTCAGTTTTGGAAATTCAATATAAGAATTAATCATCTCCTTTCACTTAAGTACTATACAACAAAACAGGGACAAAGTAAGGAAAAGCACACAGCAATTTATTTTCAGCTATTTTAAAAGAGCATCATCACACTTTTCCAAGATTGGTTTCTCGATGCAGTACTGAGAACTGATTAGGTTAGTTTCACCACCAACATTTTCAAAGCAGTGCAACACTGGTGCACATCTTGTTTTCAGGGACACACATGAAGGCCCATCAGTGATAAATGACTTAGGATCAGAAATCACTACGAAGCCTCACATTTTTAAAATATTTTTACTGCTTAATCCAAATGAATGTCACTTAATGCTAATAATGATAAACACAAATAAAATAGTTTGAGAAAAATCCCAATCAATATAATTTCCTTAAGGAAAAGGCCAATATTTCCTGAACATTAACTTTGTATGTGTATCAGGTTTTCCTCATTAAAAGATCTGAAACCAACTCAAATTATTGACTGTATTGAATTACCTTGGTAATAAATACCATTTAAACATTTTATTCTCACTTAGTTTTTCAAATAATAAATAATGTACTATTTCTGTACAGAACTTATAAAAAAGTGTTTTATGCAGCTTATTGCCAGGAACCTTAAAGGTCTCATAGCTCTCTAGATCAATCAGAGGTAAGGAAAACCAATAAAATTTTAAATGACTGATGTCCTCTCTATCAATTTTTGGAGGCTTCACAAAGGTATATTAGGAACTTTAGATCAATAGAACAAATAATGAATTGTTGGAAATGTATAGAAAACAAAATGACTACTTACAGAACCAGATAGTTTCAAGCTTTAAGACCAGAATGTTCGATTTCTACGTTTATCCAAAAACAACTGTCTACGGGACTGTTAGGTATGTTTTTTTGGTTTGTTGTTGTTGTTTTGTTTATTTGTTTGTTGCTGGAGTCTCGCTCTGTCACCCAGACTGGAGTGCAGCGGCGTGATCTCGGCTCACCGCAACCTCCGCCTCCCGGATTCAAACGATTCTCCAGCCTCAGTCTCCCGAGCAGCTGGACCTACAGGCGTCCACCACCATGCGTGGCTAATTATTGTGTTTTTAGTAGAGATGGAGTTTCACCATGTTGGCCAGACTGGTCTCAAACTCCTGAACTCAGGTGATCTGCCCACCTCAGCCTCCCAAAGTGTTGGGATTACAGACGTGAGCCACCATGCCCAGCCGGGTCTGTTTCAATCTTCCTATTTGCAGCAGAATTGGTAAAGTGACTTAACAGGGTAGTATCAAAATGATGCTGATATAGCGACTGGGACATAAGATGCGTAGATTCGTGATACAGTGACAAAATGCAGTGTTCAAATAGAACCCCCTACAACATGTATGCTGTAGGCATACCCAATATTGTGCCTAGTCCACTTATAGGACATTTCTGTTTCCAAAGCTGGCACAAAAAAAAATAGACAATAGACAAAGACATGCCCAGTGAAAGTCTTGAGTGCTGGGATCTAGTTACAAAGGTTTGGGAAGTATATTATCTTAATCTTAGGCGACTATTCGTGGCTGATACCTTCTCAAATGTGCCTCACAGGTGCTTCCCTTTGCAGCACACATTCCATAGACCGCATCAATCACTCCATTTAGTCACCGTCTGTGTCCTTGTCTTGCCACGTGTGTCTGCTATTCTTTCCATAATAGGTGACTCTGGGTCCAGGAATTGGACTTGTTATAGCGAATAGGATGAGGTGAGATTGACAGTGTGGGCTTCACAAGGTTCCCAGTAGCTCTGCTTGCCCTTCTGTGTCTCGGCCCCAGCCATTTCTGGGGGTCTCGGGAGGAAAACAAAAGGCACGTGGGTCAGAGCCGCACCCAAGGACGCCAGCCCAACCCAGATGGCTAACACTCAGCTGGTGACATATGCAAGTTGGTCCAATTAAGACTACAACTTCTGATCCTGTCCTGTCTAGATCCATCCACCCTGGGAACTTGTAAGAAATAGTGAATGATTATAGTTTGAAGTCATTGAGTTTGGTGTGCGTGTGCGTGTGTGTGGCAAGAAGGAGGCAACAGGTAATTAATAAAAGTAACCAATCTCAAAATTGTGGCCTTTTCTATTTCCAGGACCACTGTAGAAATCATGCTTTTAGTATATACAGACTGAATGCTAAACTTTTGTCTTCAAAGAGTAAATACTGTCCACAGGGGAGGTCTACAGAAAAAAAGCAAATAGATAAGTCATAATCAGTCTCAAGATAATAGTACATATGTAACTGAATAAACTGATGAACCAAATGGCTGAAGAGGAAAATTTTTAATGTTCTGCTTCACACTAATAAAACACAGTAGGCTCAATTTCCATATTCTCTGAAATAATATAAATGATTTTGCAATGATACATTTACTTACATTTATTCTGCTCATTGAAATATTTCCTTTAAGGAAATATATTTGGAATCCAACAAATTTCTTCACTCCATATCTTCAGCACATATTCATACAGGTAAACAAGCAAACAATTTTTTTAATATTTAAAGTATCAACTAAAACCATCTGAAAATTATCAAGAATGTAAATGACTATACAGCGGTTAATTTTTTTTTTAAAGAAAACTTAATGTCAACTTGTCTTTCCTTTGATGGGTGGGATAAAAGGAGTAAGTTACAATGTCTTCCTTCATCTCTGCCTCTTTCAATGTCCCTTCCTTTATGCTCATTTCGGTCTCTCTTTAACCAAACTTGTAAGCTAAGTCTGGCAAGCCACATAGCATTTTTTAAGAAGTCAATAAACATTTAGCCCTCTGAGGAGATATCAAAGAAGCAAATTAAATTTGTTACAATGACTTGATCCGTGTTCTCTTGGTCTAATGATTTCAGCCCCAAATCCAAAAGTTAAAAGAAAGCAGAATTAGTTTTAAACCACTTTGCACTTAATCTCTCTTTGCCTCTTCTCTCCCCAGAGTACTCATATTTTTTACCTAGAATATTCTTTCTTAAATATACTAGGATACAGATTCTAATATACGCAGGGAAATTTCAGCCTTTAGTGCCCAAATTTGAAATTTGAGCCTAAGTGCCCTCACAGCACTTAGCATGGGGTTTTGTGACAGGTGCGCACTCTACTATAAACCAGCACTGTCTGATACACCAGTTGATCTAGCATGACCGTTCATATTGAAAGTCTTTGTGTTATCAAGGTTAATGCTTTCCTATTCACAAATTCCTTGAAAACATGATACATAGTGTCAAATATTGCCAAAATTGTGAGGGGTTATATCTAAAACTTAAGCCTTTATTTTTTAAGGTGTTATAATAGTAAAATTCCAAGATGAAATATGCCAAGATTGACAGAAATACTGTGTTTCACAAAGAAATCTCAATGTATTTATATGCATGACTAGTCTTCAAATTTACAACAACAGAAAAATCAAATAAGAACTCTAACAAAAATGTCTGTTTTCCTTTTCGAATGTTGGCCAATGTGTGATTTTACATTTTTTACTTGTGTCTCTGTTAAGTCTTTGAGACCATCCATTTTGCTTTCCTGATCTTCAGTGCTTTCCAAAACCACAGAAACTCTCTAAACTGTCACAGTGTGCCAGATGGAGCCAAAGTGGTCGTTTGCACTGGGCATTAAATGCTGAACTTGAAATCAATCAGACCTCTACTTGAGTAAAATGAAAGCTATATCCAATGAAAAGTCACCTAAATATTGTACCCACACAGCCCAGAAAACATCAAAAGCCTTCAAAAAGCGAATACATCTGGTGTTGACAACCTAGTACTACAAGAACTATGGAAATTCCGAGGTTAGAATGAAGAGATGAAACAAGGTTAGAATGTTCTAACAGAAGCCCCTCCATGAAGAGATGAAACAAGGTTAGAATGTTCTAACAGAAGCCCCTCCATGAAGAGACGAAATGGTCAAACGTCCAGGACTCTTCGAGAAGACAGGGGTAAATTGCTAAAGAGTATTGAAGTTGCTCCAATAGTCACCAGTATGTTTCTTCTGGTTTTTCTTCCCCAACTAGAATTAAAAATTGTGTATGCTACAATTTTATGCTTGAACTATAAAAGAATCAAAATGTGAATAACACACAAGTTGATGTTTTATTTACTTTTTAATTTTATGGGTACATAGTACATGTAAATATTTATGGGGTACATGAGATATTTTGACATAGGCATGCAATGCATCATCATCACACCAGAGTAAATGGTTTCAATGTGGAAAGATATTTTGCTGGATACAGAATTCTAGGTTGGGAGGGACTTTTGCTCTTGTTGCTTTTGGCCCAGTCTTGCTTTCATTATTTATGATAAAAAGTTAGCAGGATTTCTCATTTTTGTTTCTCTTTATCTCTGACTGCTTTTAAGAGTTTCTCTTAATGTATTTTCAACAATCTTATTATAATGTGCCTTGATGTGTTTTTCTTAGTCTTTCTCTTGCTTAGAGTTTGTCAAGATTTTTGATCTACAGGTACATTTTTATTAGAAAGGGGATCATGAGTCACCCAGACATGAGCCATGCTTGGGAAGCTGTTACTGCCCCTATGGCTACAGACACAGTGGAAGTAGGTACGGTTTCCAGACGGACAATCATGGTGGGTTTCCTGACAGAAGCAGGGTTCACTGAAGGTGGGTGACTGGGAGAAATACTTCGGTTTTTCCATATCTGTTCTTCCCTAATCTTCTGTCAGTACCTCCTACAGTTAGAATGTACCCTGTGATGAACAGCAGAGCATGTGAAGGCTGGAAACAGAGCTCAGAGAAAATCAACAGCTGCCCCTCGCAAGAGCAACGTACGCTGACTTCTTCACTGTGGGATTCATGCCATCTGGAAGAACAACTGGGCATATATTTGGTGAATGAATGAATGAAATATAACAAAACTGATGTTTTATTGCTGAGAAAATTGAAGTTCCTGCGGGCTTCCCAATTTACTCAGGTGGTTAACGGAAGAACTAGGACTGAAATTTAGGCTCTCTACTTCATATTTCAACACAGCAATTGCCTCTGACTTCTGTAAATTGAATCATATTTTAAATCCATATGAGAACTTTCTTTCCGAAGACATTCTGTGCTGCACTTTTTGCAAAACTGAAATCCTTTATCACCTTCGTTAGGTAGATTTTTCAAGTTTCAGTTTCTCTTCAAGCTTTCTGGACTATTTCTTTAGCTAGGAGGTTTTACATAACAACTCTATTTTAAAAGAACAGAGCATTTCAAAAGGATTCTCATTTTGGTAAAAGAGTCAGCATAATGCGAAAGAAAGAGCATGGTTTCTGTGAACAGATAGTACTACATTCTGATCTAGGATTCGCAACTAATAGCAAATTACACATTAGACAAAACGCTTAACTTTTCTGGTCCTTGATTCCTTATTCTGTGAACTGGGGATAATAACGTCTTCTCTCATCATGCCACAGAACTGTAAGAATGAAATTAGATGATGCATGTGTTATGCAAATACATTTGTTACTATTGCTTAGCTGTGAGTGACCTTCTCTCCAGATTAGCTTTTATTACTGACACTCATTGTGGACATAGAGTCCAGCTGATAGCGGTGATGGGTGGGCATGGCTGAAGCAGAAGCGTAAAATGTTAAGAGACCCAGCAATAGAGACTTCATTGTCCTGCGAGATCTAGTGAGAACAGTAACACTCACAGCAGGTGAAGGCGCTGCAAAAAGTTGATAAGAGGCAGTAAGAAAGCAACTGAGATGAATCTACCTATTTTGCATTTCCTATGCTAATGATCATCTTCATTAATAATAAAGACAATCTAGTCACTTTAAATCAGAGGCTGGCATCACAGTAAAAGGGACCATTTTCATTCTTCCGGTATCTATCCTTGGCACTTAAATCCAAGTGATGTTTTTAACAGCTTTATTGAGATGTAATTCACAGAACACACAATTCACCCATTTAAGAACACAATTCAATGGCTTTTACTATGTGCACAGAGTTATGCATCTATTGTCATGATCAATTTTAGAATATTTTCACTACCCCCAAAAGGACCCCTTTGGGGTCCCTTAGCCATTAACCCTCGAGAAATTCCCCCAGCCCTGGGAAGTCCCTAATTTACTTTCTGTCTCTATAGACTTGCTTATTCTGGATGTATTCACATGAATGGAATTATACAATATGCAGTGTTTTGTATCTGGGCTTATTATGCTTAACATAATGTTTTTGAGGTTCACCATATTGTAGCATGTATAGCTACATAATTTTGCTATATTTTTTTCAAGCATTCCACCTCACCGTTATTTGTTCTTCCACTTAACTTACCTGTTCTGATCATATGTAAGATCAAAAGAGTCCTTGGATGTTATGAATTTAACTACCTTTAATCTTGAAGGGAGAAAGTGTAAATTGTGTGAGGGTCCCGAGTCCAACGCTTTCCTGTATGCAGGAGGACGCAGGGCCAGACCCTGGCCTCTGACTGTGCGTCACTGGCTTCCTCTAACACCGACTCCAAAATGGTAGAAATTCTCCTCCAGACAACATTTAATAATTATAAAATGTTTCCTTATCTAGGAACTCATAATCTGATCCAAAATTTGCATCGATAAATAGGTGAAAGAGAACTATATATTTGAAGCATAAAATATTATTACTGACCAAAATTATCCAGATAATTTTAAAATTGACATATCTTACAATGACCGCCCCAGATTGCCTTTTAAATGATAATGTAAAATGTTTGCTTGGTCTCACTGACTACTTAGTAAATTCTAAATATGATGACTTTCTGTTCTTACAATCCAGAAACACAACAACTGTAAAAGCCACAACAGTCTTGATGACAATAAAGAAGCATTTCTGTGCTGACAAAGTCATTCCACTTTAGAGCGGTGGATACTGTAAGCCAACATGTCTTCTCTTTTCCTCCCCATAGCATGTCATAAACTTTCTGAGACCGTCTGTACCACAGAGACCCAGAGCATGTATTTATATGCAATTGCTGACGTTTAAAATGCGATAATTTAATACCAGTACTGATAGAATATGAGCTGCAGAATCAAGTGTTATTGGTCCTGCTATTTACGCTAAAACGGGTAACCCCGGTGTGAGTAATGTGTGAAGTCCTTTCAAACCTAGAGGTTAACATCTTGTTTCCTTTCTCCCACTCCTTTTCATCTTTGCTTCGCTGTAAAATCTGCACGACTTATTATGCCATTGTTGAACTGCTCTCTGACCTCATTAACATGCTTATCTCCCAGAAAAAAATGTTACAAGAGACCTGTCTGGTTATTATCTCTGCCAGCTAAGACTTAAAACTTCCCTATAATTTTCAAATACATCTACCTTGAAATATCTAAGCTTACGTGTCTCAGCTACTTCCCCAAGTGTGCTGGATTCTAACGGTAGAGATTCACTAAACCTATTTTCTTTTTCACACTTCATAATCCCTCATACAGGAAATGGCTCAAAGCACTAAATTTGATTTGTTTTTCAAAAAACAACAAAGCCATAAAATTCTAGAAGAGTAACACTCAATCTTAGGGTATACAACAGGATGCAACTACAGGTAAGAGGTCTTGGTTTATTCCGGTGTTTCAATAGGTATGAAATTGATTTTTGCAAATAGAAAATTGGCAGATTATAATTTTACTTGTGGCAAGTTTAGTATACTAATTATGAGTTTGAAAATTGCATTTTCAAATGATAATGAGGGCAGCATAAGAACTGTGAAATGATAGAAGGCATATATCAAAAAAATTAAGATATATAAGTAATTATATCTTCAATGGTAATTTAATGATTGAAACAGTATTACTTATAACTGTTTTAGGAGCACTTCCAGTTTATAGTAATGCCCTGGCAGTTCTGTACTCCTTTCCAGATCTTTCCATTTCTACCCCAACTTAAAGAAAATAACATTACAGCTGAAATCAAAGAGAATTTAAGCACCATTTGGTTTGAGAATCATCTTTCTCACTGGGTAGTTGTAATGCACCCTAAACCCTTGGCTTCTCTTACAGCTTCCTCCAAAAGCATGATTCAAGTTGACATGAGTGGAGGGTGTAGGGCTATTGGCCCGGACATTGTTGTTCCCAAACTCACACACACAAACACACACATGATACACCTGTGTATCTATATATGCCTGTGTATATGTGTAAACGTGGGGATCTATATCTATAGATTCACCTACTATTGGCCAATAGGACATGAAAAACATCCAAGTTTTTTTCATTCTTCTGCTCTGCTGGGGGTCAGGGGAATTGTCCTTTCTTCTCACAACAGAACTTATTTTCAGTATCTGTCCTCACTTCTTCCTCATTAATAAAACCCTGCATTTCAGATGGACTCAGATAAAGATCACATCCATTTCTCCCCTTGAAGTCAGCGACAGTAATGCATACAACTTCCTGTGCCTGTTCTTTAAAAAGGGAGCCTACTCTTCTCTTGCTGTTTCCTGCTGGCAGGAACACAGACACACACAGGCATAAACACACACACACACACACACACACACACATGGTGGCAGAGATGGAGCAATTCTTACCCCCTTGGACTGCAAAGTGGAAGCTGCATGCTCCCAGCTCCCAGCCTGCACGTAGCAAGCATGGAGCTTCCTGATGCCTGTGGAGCTCCTACACCCTCACTGGGCTCACTTCACATCTAAGTGTTCACCAAACGTAGGTAGGCTTCTCATCAATATTTATTGGGTCAATCTCCACTTTACTCTTCGTGTCTAAGTTAAGTCTTCTTAAGCTCTTATCTAGGGTTTGGTAATGATCTCAAAATTGTTCTTTCTCTCTCCAGATCTCTGCCTCCCCTATTGTCTTCTGCCTACTGTTGCCAAAATACAATTTGTAATGTACACGTCTGGTCATAGAAAAAAAGTAACAGAATCAGAATTCTGGCTCATGTCTGTCTTGATACAGAGCTAGAAATATTAGAGACATTGTCGATAACTAGGAAAAAAGGAGAAATTTGACCTAAAAAGAGGACCCATGTTAAACTCAAATGACAGATTAAAGCTATGCCAGGGCTGAGCATGCCGGAAAAGACAGGACGGCTATGTTCCCTGTGTCCAGGTCATGGGTGAGTTATTGCTCGCCATTATTTCATTTGTACCTTTATATTTAGCATCCTATCTGAACCAGTCTTTACACAACCTGAAATTGCTGTGAACGAGCAGCCACTAAGAATGAGTGCAGCAGATGAGAAGTGAGTGACAATTCTCAGCAGTCAAAAACACTTCCTGCATAAAGCCATCCCTGACTCACATGCACCTGTGAAAATCACTCCCTCCCTGTAAATTCTGCATGAGAATAATCCTAGGTTTTCTGTTATTACCATGAATTGTTCGTTAGACTGTGCACATGGTCATTTTATGTGTTGAACAGTTGAACCTACTTGAAAAATTCTATATTCTCCATAACAATCCACAATGTAATATCACATTTTTTAAAAACTCTAGATCAATAACCTTAATTGAGTTGGGTATTTTGTAATTGAGGAAGAGGCGAAATACATTTTTTGAAGAGTAACTCCTTGATGAGAGATGTTAAATAATTCATGAATCCACATCAGTGATGGGGCTAGATAATGCAGGGTTTTCATTCTCAGATCTAAATCCTTTGTCTATCAGATTAGGCCCACCAGATTCAAAAGATAACTTTATAAAGTCAAAGAAATGATTTTGTCTACTTGACGTATAGCCTGGATCATACAGGAATATTTTCTTTTCATAGATGAAAAATAATCACATTTCCTCACTGATGTTTTACAATCCAAACTAAAGCAAATCCAAACTAAAGCAAAATCAGATGATTTTACAATCCAAACTAAAGCAAAATGGTTACTTTGAGAATAAAGAGTTAAAGACATTGCCTTTATACAAATAAAACACCATCCGTGTTAAAATGTAGGATCCCTAATGAGATGGCATTTGAACGAGCAAAGCTGTGCACATCATAATTCTTTGCCTAGATACTGTAACTGTGCTTTCGAATTGGACCATCAAGCCACTTTCTTACTAAGTACTATCTTCATAATCCATTGTGTGCAAATAACTTCTTTCTTTAACTAGTTGGTGGCCTTTTATTCTGTGAGGTATTTAACATTTAAGTCTGAGTCACTCGCTTTTAATGTGCCACAATGATGTGATCCCTTAATATCGCCGAGCTGTGACAGTGCCATCCTCTTTGAAAAGACCAAGCTACCATTAGAAATGGGTCAGAGAAGCAAAAGTCATTAACTCATTTTAAAAAGGCCAGAGCCCAGCACCACATTACTGACAAACCTCCTTCCTCTGTCCATTTGTCGTCATCAAATATCCCTTGAATATCCACCTCCCAAGCATGAGATAGGGCTGTGGAAGTGACTCCCTTTGAAAAATTAAAACCCTTAGCAATTAAATTTGCTTTCGAGTTTCACTTTAGGTGAACAACTTAATTCTTGTATGCAATATTATACAGTAAAGTAAGTATTAATAATTCCCAGTAATACAAATAATGATTCCAGAGTTGCTACTCTGAAAACATTTGAGGACTCTTTCCTTTTCTTTCTTTTTTTTTTTTGAGACGAGTCTCGCTCTGTGGCCCAGGCTGGAGTGCAGTGGCACGATCTCAGCTCACTGCAAGCTCCGCCTCCCGGGTTCCCGCCATTCTCCTGCCTCAGCCTCCCAAGTAGCTGGGACTACAGGTGCTGCCACCACGCCTGGCTAATTTTTTGTATTTTTAGTAGAGACGGGGTTTCACCGTGTTAGCCAGGATAGTCTCGATCTCCTGACCTCGTGATCTGCCTGCCTTGGCCTCCCAGAGTGCTGGGATTACAGGCGTGAGCCACCAAGCCCGGCCTTGAGGACTCTTAAAAGAGGAAAATTCAATTAATAAAGTCAATAATGAAAAAGTCAAGGCAGAGTTTCTAATGCTTTCCTTGGTGTTTTGCAGAAAGACAACATGAGATAGAGGTTTGTATCTTTTCCACATACCAAATGAGAGGTTTATTTTAAAATAATGTTAAAGTAGTAACACAGATGATAGGGAATAATATATGTCTATGTGAGTGGACTTCTGGTGCTAACATTTTAAGTTTTATTTCAGAATGAGCTTCCGCCTTCAGCATTCAAATGGAAATTTCTCACAACAAGGAAAGATAATCTATGCTCTAGAAATCGCCTTCTGGTAGACAACTTTGGTAGAATCAATTTTTACGTCTGTTTTCGTCTGTTCTATCTCTCAGAAAACAAAAAGAGTCAGGAATTTTTTCTTCTCTGGGCTCTCAGCTACAGATGCTGCTGCAAAATGAGGCAAGAGTGAGTTCTGCCACGGGCAATGTCCAGCCATGCAAAACGCCTACAACCTAGGAGCTTTCAGAAGAAGTAAGAGGGAGGTGGAACATAGTAGAAGTTTCCTTCAACTGACCCCATGACAGGAAGCAAGTGCTGGCAGCTCTGTTTATCCAATAAAAGTATTTTTGTTTGTTTTGTTTTCTTTTGTTTTGAATGGAGTCGCCTATCATCTCAGATCACAGACACAACTATAAATAAAATTTTAAAAATTTAAATATTCAAATATTTTGGCCAACATGCAACACAGTCTGGTTGCTCTTTTAAAGCAGAGGTAAAGCTATTTTATAGGCAAAGCAAAACACATAGTCATAACAGAACAGCACTGGATTTGTGCCTTTTACTTATTTTATTTTATTTTTTATTGATTTTATTTTGTTTTATTTTTTTACCAGACGGTGCTTTTATTATTGAACTTTCAACATGAAAGATTACATTTCAACAAATATAATAGAACAAAAATGAATGTGGAGAGAAAAGGAATGACGGTAACTGTACAGGGCATGAAAATGGGTACTTTCAGAGGATTGAGTGAGAAATTAAGTACAGATTATAATACACTCTTTTTAAGTTCATTTGACACATTTTATATTTATTCATAAACTATTCTTGTTTTCATTTTCCTCCTACCTCCTCCCTTCCTCTTCCCCCCTTTCTTTCTTTCTTTCTTTCTTTCTTTCTTTCTTTCTTTCTACCACTCTGATCTTCATTTTTCATTTCACTTTTTTCTTTGTTATTAAGCGTTCGTCATGTATTTTATAAATCCATACTCCTCTGTTAGAATAGGTATGAGTTATTCTGCAGTAGGTCACCTCAGAGGGCCCACGCACCCCACAGTCATCCCTCCACAAACCCCCTCCACATTCGTTTCTCAGAACTGCATCTTCAAGACCACCTGCTGCTGGGGGCAGGCGCCCTCCAATCCAGCAGCTTGGATGGAGCTGACACTGTCCATGCGGAGGCTCCTGGGCCCCTGACCTGGCCTCACGGTGTCTCCTTCAGCTGCTGCTACATCCTTCCTCCTACCGCTGCTGCTGCTGCTGTTCTTTAACACATCTGACCTTGACCCAGCTCTGTCTGTGGTGTTGACTCCTGTCTGTCAGCACTCGTTGAATTTTAGAAAACGCTTGATATATTTTCTCTATCCTCTTATTTTCAGTCTTTCTGAGTATTCCTGTTTTCAGTTTCTCTTCCAGACAAGATATTTCTTCATCCAATTCAGGGCGTCATGTTCTTTTGTTTACCCTGGGTTTTAATTTGTGTAATAAGTATTAAATTAGATTTTATTTATGACATCTTAATTCACATTTTCAATTTAAGTGTAAATTATGATTATTATTAAATTAAGGGCCAGGTGCAGTGGCTCACGCCTGTTATCCCAAAACTTTGGGAGGCCAAGGCAGGGGGGATCACTTGAGGTCAGGAGTTCAAGACCAGCCTGGCCAACATGGTGAAACCCCGTCTGTACTAAAAATACAAAAATTAGCCAGGCATGGTGGTGCCTGCCTGTAATCCCAGCTACTCGGGAGGTGAGGCAGGAGAATTGCTTGAATCCGGGAGGCAGAGGTTGCAGTGAGCCGAGATTACACCACTCCACTCCAGCCTGGGCGACAGAGCAAGAATCCCTCTCAACAATAATAATAATAATTAATTAACTAAAACATATTTCTGCCATCTTATATTGTTTTTTATTTTTTCTCTCTTTTCAGATATTTCTACCCTCTTGCTTTCCTCCTTTCAGTAAGATAACATTCTCTCTTTCTGATTTAAAGGCAATATCTTTCTATTTTTATAATTATGATTGTCATATTTATGGCCCATACTCTTTTTATTCTGTCCTTATTGACTTCCTAAATTTATACATATTCACGTCTTCCTCCTAACACAATAAAAACTAGATTGTTTCTAATATTTATTTGGTCTTGCTTCTAGTGAGTATGTTGTTATTTCCTAGGGCTCCAGTATCAGATTGCTGTGGACAGACTTTTACTTGTTTTCATCCTTCTACTTACCTAACACAAAAATGAGTTTTACTAAGATATTTATTTATCTTTAACATCTGCTTTTTTTTTCTTCAAAAAATGTTTTAAATGAGGGCCATTTTATAGTAAAAGTTCTGAGGCCTTTTATGTATGAAAATACTTTTATAAAGCCCTCATTTTACAAGTCAACTTCTCTTTAGATTCATAGTTCTTTTCTTTAGTACATTAAAAGTCCTATATTTTCCCATTATATTTAGTTTGCTGCTGAGAAGTCGGCTAATCTGATTTTTTTTTTTTTGCAGATGATCTTTCTAGGTGACATTCTTTAAATTTTTTTGCCTTTGAATTCTTAGTTCTCATTATAATATTTAAATGCAAATTGTTCCTTATCTTTCCATTTTTCCCTGATAAACTCTTCAATTTGAAGTCTTTCAAGTTTCTTTGATTTTGAAGAATGTCTATTAATTTTCAATATTTTTTTCCCTTATCTTTTCACTTTTCTCTCCTTTTGAGACTCATCCGGGTATTGATATTTAGTCTATTCTCTATATCTTCCAGTTTTTCTATTATGTTTTCTCTTTCTTTATTCACTCAAGGAATTCTTTAATCTGATCTTTCAACTCACTTATTTACTCTTCAGCTGTAAACATCAAAATATTTATTCCATCTATTGTGTTCTTTATATCAGCAATTATATTTCATTATATAATATTTTCCCTATACTCTATTTTATGATTATTTCTTATTTTATATTGTTAACATCTTAGATTATTGTCTTAACTATGCTTATCATCCATTTATAAAATTCTTAGTCTACCTGCTCTGACAATTCTCATTTACAGGATATATAGTGACTATTTCATCTTGTTTCTTTATTTCAGCTCATAAAGGTGTAAGGGTGGTATTTGTGCCAGTCTTGGGTACGTTTGAGGAAACAGTTAGGGTTAAGATAAAATGCGGAGAGCCCAGACACTGTAGGATCCCTCTCATCCAATGACATTCCTCCGAACAGTCCTTCTGATCACAGCTCTACTTCAAAGTCTTAAGATGAAGCCCCGGCCGGGGCGGGGATCACGCCTGTAATCCCAGCACTTTGGGAGGCCAAGGCGGGTGGATTGCCTGAGTTCAGGGGTTCGAGACCAGCCTGGGCAACATGGTGAAACCCTATCTCTACTAAAATACAAAAAAAAAAAAAATGGCGGAGCATGGTGGTGGGCACCTGTAGTCCCAGCTATTCAGGAGGCTGAGGCAGGAGAATTACTTGAACCCAGGAAGCAGAAGTTGCAATGAGCAGAGATTGAGCCACTACACTCCAGCTTGGGTGACGGAGCCAGACTCTATCCCCCCCCCCAAAAAAAAGATGAAGTCCCACTGGGAAAGGGCAGCCTCTCTAGGATCCAGTCCACCAGCCCTGAACGCTGTGAGACGCTAGAGGAGTGAATGTCTAAGGGAGGCTGTTAGGTCCACATTTTTTCAAAGATTTCCCACCGCTACAAGACTTTTGATCTGCTTGCTATAACTTCAGAACACATCTGTAAAACCTGGGCTATTGTTACTTTTTGCCACTCTGGAGGAAATGTTTTTTTATGAATTAACAAAACTTTTCTGCAATCTATTATGTTGTTCTCTTGCCAAAAGTTTCAACCATGGTTCAGCCTAGGACCATCTACCTACTTTTCCCATTCACATCAACTCAAGCCAGCCTTCAGTCTCCCTAGGGTGGTTTCTCTCTCCTCTCTCCCTCCATGTCTCCCTTCCTCATTCCCTCCCTCCATCCCTTCTCTCTCTCTATGTCTGTCTGTCTGTCTCTCTCTCTCCCTCTCTTCCTGGTATCTTTCCCCTTGTATCTACAGTTTGTCCCACATTGATTTTGGGGGGCTACAGCAATAAGCAGCCTCAGCCATTCCCAGAGGCCTTGCTCATACCTCCCAGGCCTGAACACCTAAAGAACCCATAGCCGATGGGCCCAGGAGGGATGACTGATCAGTTAATTGGAGTTAGGAGCAAAGCACAGTTGGAATGTATTCTAACTGCCATATCCCTAGAATCCTTTGGTTTTTAATATTTAGTGCAATAATTTTCATGTAGACTGAATTTAACTAAAGCAAGTGTCATAGCTTTGTCAGGAATCTTAATCATGAAACTTTCCTTGACTTCCAGTATCTATCTGTAGTAAATGTTAACAAGTATCTGACTAGATGGCTCTTGTTGAAAGCAATGGCAAAAATAAAGGCATAGAGAAGTATAAGTGAAGTTCTGGATTACACTTTCTTTCAAATAAGAATTCAGCATGCATTCTTTTTCCCGGAGATCTTAATTCAAGATCCATAATATTGTATCTATCTTTTTTTCTAAACCACAGGGTAAATGAGCCCTAAAATAATTGTGGGTTCTGAATCTTCCCTGGACTCTACTTATGTCATCTGTCTCTTACATTCTCTAACTACACCCTCCAGCCACAACCTCTGAATAAGGGTCCCCAAACACCCGACACTCTCACTTCCATGTCTTTGCAGATTCTTTCTGGTATGGAATACTCCGCACTTCCCACCTTATTCTCTTGTTCTGCCCATTCTCTGCTCATGCTGAAGAGGCTTCTTGGTGCTTTCTCACCAAGACGAGTGGTGACGAGGCCTTCTCGTGGAAGCATGACATCACTCACCTCTCCCAACCAACGCCATGCTCAAGTCTCTTTGCACGAGACCATCATACTCTGGTTTGGATTTTGTAATTTTTATTTCACTTTTTCTGCCACTGGAATATAGGGCCTTTGAGGTCAGGGGCTCTATGTCCTAGACATTTTTACACTCAGCCTTAGCCCTTGTTAGCTATTGGGTAAGTAATTATTGAATGGCAGTAAATATTCCTTGGGTTTCACTGAAGTCTGCTCTAAATGCAGTTGAGTTTAATGATCAAGAACTTGGACTCTAGCATCAAACATGAGTTCAAATTATTTCTCCATTACCAACTAGTTGACTAATACCTACTTTCTGACTATATCAACAAATGTTACTGATAACTATTTCTAGGAAATTCATTAATAATGTGTCTATTATGCAGTAAGTTATCAATAAAGATGAGCTGTTGTAATTTGATCAGGTCAGCTTCCTTTCATTAACAAAACAGGTGAAATTAATTAAGTTTATCTTTGGTATGCCCAAAACCACTTTCCCATCTCTCCAGAAACTTCTGTGTGTCTTTATGCGACTCCGGACACTTCTTTGTCAGGAGATAAAATACTCTGATGAGGAGATTTACATAAAGGCATAAGTAAGAATGACTTAAAAAGTTATCTTTGATAACATAGTCACTGCTAATCCAAAGGAGAAACGTTAACGCTGGAATGTCAGGCATTAACAATAAATAAATTGCTGGAAGTAATTTTGAACAGGACGGCCTATGGGAAACATCCTAGAAATCTTACTATGTAAGGAATCTACTTGTTCATTTGTTCACTGAGTTGAAAATTCGTTGAATTTTGCTGAATTCTTGCTATGGGAAATAGTTTGCTGGGTGTGTAGAAATGTAGAGATTCATATTACTTACTTTTATCCTCAAACTTGCTCATAATCTAACAAAGCAGACAATAATATATTTATATTTTTCACATATATTATTTCATTTACTTACAATAACTATCTTATGATGAAGGTTAAGAAATCCATTCCCAGCGTTCAGGTTTGGAGAAGGAATTGGACTTACCCAAGGTGACACAGCTAGAAAGAGGAGCAATCTATACTCATATGCAGTCCTCCTAAATACAATTATTTTCCCCCATGCCACAATGCCTATGCAACCATAATCCAAATAAACTATGGTAAGAATCATAAGTGCCAAAGTAGTAATACATTTAGATGAGAGTAAAATTAATGTTTGCAATTAACTAGTAATGGTTTCATACATAGGGCATTTCAGTGCATGGGTGCTGAACAATGAACTGGATTTTGACAAGTGGAGATGGTGGAAAGGTCATTCCAAACTGGAAAAGTGGAGAAAAAACAGGAAGTGGACAACAGAGGTGGGAAAGAACAAGAACAGATTTTTTTTTTTTTTTTTTT
>NW_016824749.1:2195751-2283506 GCF_001698545.2 Rhinopithecus bieti | reverse complement strand
GGAGGGGGGAAAAAAAAAAAAAAATTTTTTTTTTTTTTTTTTTTATTCAGACGGAGTCTCGCTCTGTCGCCCAGGCTGGAGTGCAGTGGTGCGATCTCAGCTCACTGCAAGCTCCGCTTCCGGGGTTCCCGCCATTCTCCTGCCTCAGCCTCCGGAGTAGAGTGGCTGGGACTACAGGCGCCCGCCACCACGCCTGGCTATTTTTTTGTATTTTTAGTAGAGACAGGGTTTCACCGTTTTAGCCAAGATGGTCTCGATCTCCTGACCTCGTGATCCGCCCGCCTCAGCCTTCCAAAGTGCTGGGATTACAGGCTTGAGCCACCGCGTCAGGCCTAGAAGAGATATTTTAGGAAGGCCAACCACCCTGGCTGACTAGAATATAGGGTATGTGAAAGAAAGAAGTGATTTTGATAGTATTTAAAATATAGATTGGAACTAGATTGAAGACAATTGAAGTTTTCACTCTTTTCCAAAGCCAGTAGTACTCAGCTCTGGCTAAGAGTCAGAGTCGATTTTATAGCTTTTTTGAAATGCCCACGCCCTGGCAGTTCTCCCAGAGATCCTATTCATTAGCTCTCAGGGGCATGGACATCTGCATATTTTAAGTTTCCTCTATTGACCCTGCACTGTGGGTACAGTAGAGGATCCGCGTTAGGGTGATTAAGGTGTGGTCCACTCCACGTGTGGTCTGTAGACTGTGCTGGTTTTCAAAGGATTAGTGCCCATGAAGAGAAATGGAGAGTGAAAGTGTAAAAACTCTGTAGCAGTTTGATGAAGTAATTTTATATCTGTTGAGACACAGAACTTAACAGTGGCAATGGTTTTATGTGTTTTTTTAATCTTGCACAATTCATCTTATTATATTTTACAAAGATATTGTTACATGAGAATTGTAAATTAAAACAAAAACAAAACTGGGTTTTTAACACAGATAATCTAAGAAGTGTCATCACTCCAGGCCGGGTGGCATACGTGAATGGGAAACGATGTATGGAAAGTAGTGCCTTTTTAACATCAGTGTGGCTCTGGCACATTGGAAGGGTAAGATGAGTGGGGATCAGTGTGAAGTCCACACTGCAACGTGCTTGGATTCATTTATGCCAATGATAATGGAAAGAAAGAGGAAAGGTTTCAGAGAAGTATGCAAAGAAAAAAAGAAACAAATTGTCAATAGATAGAATAAAAGAAAAGATCAAATCTAAAAATGTTCTCGATATTTCACGCCTGTATGACTGAAAAAAAAAGTGCTACTATTTAGGAGTATGTAGATTTCATTAAGAACACTTGGGGCAAGAAGTGGGGTGGAAGTGAGGGTGAAGACAGTGATTTTAGCCCTAGACACATTCAGTTTAAGAAGCCTGAAGTAAGTCAAATGGAAATGTTTCCAAGGCAGGTGAACATATGGGCCCCGGAACCGTGAGAGTCGCCGAAGTTGGGATCATCATCAGGGGTGGAATTAAGAACATATTCAGGCCGGGCGCGGTGGCTCACGCCTGGAATCCCAGCACTTTGGGAGGCCGAGACGGGCGGATCACGAGGTCAGGAGATGGAGACCCTCCTGGCTAACACGGTGAAACCCCGTCTCTACTAAAATACAAACAATTAGCCGGGCGAGGTGGCGGCGCCTGTAGTCCCAGCTACTCGGGAGGCTGAGGCAGGAGAATGGCGGGAACCCGGGAGGCGGAGCTTGCAGGGAGCCGAGATGGCGCCACTCACTCCAGCCTGGGCGACAGAGCGAGACTCCGTCTCAAAAAAAAAAAAAAAAAAGAACATATTCAAAGTGGTCAGTGGAGCACAGCACTGACAGCCCTGAAGGCACAGTGGCCATAAGTGCGCGATGCTGCCAAGGGAGTGCTACCCACTGAAGGGCAGCCCTGGGTAGAGGTGTGATAACCCGGGCTGAGAGTGGGCAGCTGATATGGGGCGTGGATCTCTGACATGCCTAGAGAAAACAAGAGAGACTGTAAAATAACTCTTAGTGAAAGTGAGGAGGAGAAAGGGGGATGCTGGAAAGGTGGAAGAATTCTATAAAATTGGTTTTCTTTCATTCTTATGTTTTTGTTTTTTTGTTTTTTTTTTTTGAGACGGAGTCTCACTCTGTCGCCCAGGCTGGAGTGAGTGGCGCGATCTCAGCTCACTGCAAGCTCCGCCTCCCGGGTTCCCGCCATTCTCCTGCCTCAGCCTCCCGAGTAGCTGGGACCACAGGCGCCGCCACCTCGCCCTGCTAAATTTTGTATTTTTAGTAGAGACGGGGTTTCACCGTGTTAGCCAGGATGGTCTCGATCTCCTGACCTCGTGATCCGCCCGTCTCGGCCTCCCAAAGTGCTGGGATTACAGGCTTGAGCTACCGCGCCCGGCCAATTTTATTCCTTTTTAAGTTCAAGTAGTATTACATGGAATATATATGCCACATCTTCTTTATCCAGTTCTCTGTTAATGGACACTTAGTTTAATTCCATGCTTGCTATTGTGAATAGTGTTGTGATAAACACAGGAGCGCAGGTGTCTTTTGGATGTAATGATTTCCTTCCCTTTGGGTAGATACCCAGTAGTAGGATTGCTAGACTGAATGGTAGCTCTATTTTTAGTTCTTTGAGAAATCTCCATACTGTTGTTCAGAAAGGTTGAACTAATTTACATTCCCAAAAACAGTGTATAAGTGTTCCCTTTTCTTGCATCCTCACCAACATCTGTTGTTTTAGACTTTTAATAATAGGCATTTTCACTGGTGTAAGGTGGTATATTCTTGTGGTTTAAATTTGCATTTCTCTGATGATTAGTGATGTTGAGAATTTTCTTATATTTTTCTTGACCATTTGTATGTCTTCTCTTGAAAAACTGTCCTTTCATATCTTTCCCCCACTTTTTAATGGGGTTGTTTTGCCTTGTTGAGTTGTCTGAATTCCTTGTAGATTCTGGATATTAGCCCTTTGTCAGACACATAGCTCACAAATATTTTTTACGATTCTGTAGATTGTCTGTTTACTGATTGTTTCTTTTGCTGTGCAGAAGCAAATACAAAACACTGATGAAAGGAATCATGGATGGCACAATGGAAAAACATTCCATGTTCATGGATTGAAAGAATCAATATCATTACAATGACCATACTGCCTAAAGCAATTTACAGATTCAACACAATTCCTATCAAATTACCAACATCATGTTTCAGAATTAGAAAAAAGCAATCCTAAAATTCATATGGAACCAAAAAAGAGCCCAAATAGTCAGAGAAGTTCTAAGCAGAATGAACACAGCTGGAGGTATCACATTGTCTGACTTCAAAGTATACTACAAACTACAGAAACTAAAACAGCATGGTACTGGTATAAAAATAGACATGAAGAACAATGAAACACAATAGAGAACCCGCAAATAGAGCCACATACCTACAAATAACTGATCTTTGACAAAATCAACAAAATTATACACTGGAGAAAGGACACCCTATTCAACAAATGGTACTGGGAAAATTGGAGAGCTGTATGCAGAAGAATGGAGCTGGATTCATACCTCTCACTAGATACTAAAATTAACTGAAGACAGATTAAAGACCTAACTGTAAAACCAAAAACTATAAAGATCCTAGAAGAAAACCTACGAAAATTCTTCTGGGCATTGGCCTAGCAAAGAATTTATGACCAAGTTCTCAAAAGTAAAGGCAACAACAACAAAGGCAAATGGGACTTACCTAGATTAATGTCTTTAAAAGGCGAATAGGAGGCTGTCATCTGCAAGCTAGGAAGAGGTCCCTCACCAAGAACTAAATCTGTAGGCACCCAGATCATGGGACTTCCTAGCCCCCAGAACTGTGAGAAAATTTTTCTGTTTCATAAGCTACCCAAGCTATGATATTTTGTTCTGGCAGTCCAAGCAGGGTATGACACTAAAGAAGTGGAGGCAGTCACTATAAAGTCTTCATAATGCCACCAAATAAAGAAAAGGTAAGGTTGTCGTTTAAGAAGGTGAAAAAACAAAGGCAGTATTTGAAGAGTGAGTGGCTGAAAATTATTCAGAAATGATGAAAGACATCAATTCAAAGATACTGGAATCCTAAGAAACATCAAACAAAATAAACAATATATACTTTAATCCATTTTAATGAAACTGTTGAACATCAAATACATGAAAATCTTAAAAGCAATCAGAGACAGCAGGCATGTAACTTGCTGCATAAACTGAAAACAGATTTTTCAATAGAAACACGGCAAGTTGGAAAATTGTGGAATCATATTTTCAAAATGCTAAGAGAAAACTCAGAAATTCATTTCCAGCAAAAATCTTCCAATGAGAGTGAAGGCAAAATAAATACATTTCCAGACACACAGAACAGAGCTTGTCACTAAATACATTTTTCTGGCAGAAAGAAAATGATCCCAGTTAGAAAGTTGTGAATACAGAAGGGAATAAAAAATGACAAGACTGGTAAATATGTGAAAAATTTAAATAAAGATTAGCTACATAAACTTATGTCTTGGCCCAGGCTGGAGTGTAGTGGCGCGATCTCAGCTCACTGCAACCTCCACCTCCCAGGTTCAAGTGATTCTCCTGCCTCAGCCTCCCGAATAGCTGGGATTACAGGCGCACACCACCACATCCCGCTATTTTTGTTGCATTTTTAGTAAAGATGAGGTTTCACCGTGTTAGCCAGGATGATCTGGATCTCCTGACCTCGTGATCTGCCTGCATAGGCCTCCTAAAATGCTGGGATTACAGGTGTGAGCCACCACGCCTGGCCAAAACTTATACTTATGTCTTGTGGACTTTAAGATATAGAAAGAAAATGCAACAGTGTGTAAGTCACAGAACAGTAGAAGAAGTTGGAATATTTTACGGTAGTTGCAAAAAAGGGAGTGTCTGTGAGGCCAGGGCCTCTTTATATACAAGAAAAGGCAAGTCTGAGTTTAGGGACCGGGAAAACTAATACAAAACCAGTGCCTGAAGGAAGAAAGTGTCAATGTCACCTTAAAAGCGAACAGAGGCACTGCTGTTATTAAAAAGAAAAACAAGTCATGAGGAAGAAGAATGTATTGAGTCATAGCATGCTCAAGGAGGTTTCCACATATTAATATTATCTTAATTTATGTTATTTATTCTTGCTGTATTCTAATACTATGTATTATTATCTATGCTAATACTATGTAATATTATGTCCTAAACTGACTCAGTATGGTGAGCTAACTCATCCTGAATCAAAGCTGCAATGTGGAGACTGGTGTGTTCCATTACATCATTGCCTCTTTAGAAGGAGGCTATGCTGGGGACCAGGAGGAGGCCATTGGATGGGTGCCAGGAATGGCTAACCTTGTTTCTGCTGGGCCTCAGGGAAATTAAAGCCAAATGTATGAGGATGGAACACTTCTGAGGCTTTCATAAGTTATGAGAAAGACTCATTTTCTGTAATCCATTGACCATCTCGATGATCATTTTTCCTCCCAGAAAAATTCACTTACGCCTTTTCCCTTCTGTGGACTGCACTGCCCAGTTTTCCCCTCTCATTTGATTTCACAAGTGTCCATAATCTTACTTGCTCCTTTTCTTTGTCATTTTCTCTTGAAATCTAAGTATCTCTGTGTTTTATATTTTATAGTCACTTGCTTCATGTTTATCCTCTTTTTGTTTTCTCTCTTTCTTTCCCAAAAGAAATAAGCCTTTGCTGAAATTCATAGTAGCTGATATTGAACCATACGTCCAGGGTATTACTTTACAGAATCCATAAGCTCCCAGAAATGTACCAGAAATATGTCAACAATTAAATGACACTTTACTTCTGGGCATAGGTAGGGGATCCGGTTGCCCAAGCACAGCCTGGCAGACAGACGCAGGACTTTAAATGACCACCGCAAGCCTCTCTTTTTGATGGATGCAGCTCATCCAATACACCAAGAGAAGGATTGTCCAAATTAATATCTATTTCTTATTATAACAAGAACCCATCAGGAACAATCCCCAATACTGTTCTTCCATGAAGAATAAAAAAGGTAAAAATCATGTAAAAGGGGTAAGACATGGCGAGATAGTTATAAGAATATTTTCAGAGTATAAGTTTTAGGAAATATGCTTAATTATCCAGTGTTTTAATTACCCTGAAGCTGGACTTTCCAACCAAAACTCATAATCTAATTAAGGAATTCCATCATATCGACAGCACAAAAAGCAACGAGTAATTAACATTTTCTAAAAATGAAACTGATGTGGGAGCATTTTGATTTACTCTAATTACACTGTGAATGCTGTAGCTAATGCAACAATGCCTTTGCATTTAAAAAATTGCCCTTTAAAGGCCTCCCGCCAAATTGTAAGAGGCTTAATATTTCTCCCACTCTAGCTGCCTGTAATATACATAAAAGTGAGAATTACAAAGAATCCTCGAATCATGGATATTATAAAATATAGATGACAGAAACCTGGCCCTGAATGCTCCTACAAGAACGGTTTGCAGCAATCATACTACAAAGAGTTTTAAGGATAGCACTTTAATCAATCTGCTTCATTCATCTCTATGTACTTGAAAGAAATGTCTTGGAAAGGGCTAAGAGCCAGCATTCCCGAATCTCCGAATACAGGCTTGTTCTTGCACCAGATATTGCGCCTACCACAGTGCAAGGCTCGCTGAGCCTTCAGGAAGCTTTTGTTTCAGACCACAGTGGCTTGCAGTCCCCTAAAGCATACGCTGCAGTGTATGGCAGAGCCTTCTGTCACCTGATGAATCGCATCTGACTCCTGGTGTTTCGAGGGTCTGAAAACAAGCATATCGTTCTGCAAAGTCTGAGATTCAAAATGAAGAAATCCTATTGATAATATCAGTAGAAATGACAATCATGGGATTCCAGAAATATAGGGAAACTGGAGGGATCATCTCATGCAGTCGTTTTATTTTCTGGATGAGGAAGCTGACATCCAGGGAACACGTAGTTGCCCGGTCCTACACAAAGTGGGAACCAAATTGGCTTTATTGACTCCTAAACCTTTGGAATCAGAAAGATCTGGTTTCAGATTCAGCTTTTGCATTTAACATGGGAATGTGAGCGAGTTACTTCCCTAGCCCTTTGGTTTCGTCGTCTTTAAAATGGAAACAGTACTACAGACCCCTTACAACATGAAGATCAGGTGAAATGACGCATGGGAAACCTTTGACGCTCCTGCTGTTCTAAGCTGCAGGTCCCCTGAAGTGATCTGCTTCCTTCTGATGTCATTTTCTGAGGTAATAACAAGCAGATGTGAAGTAAAAATTTGTCAGATAATTAATAAAGAAGCAAAGCCAGAGCACGCAGAACTTCCAGGTATTCAAAATCATAAAGTTGATGTTTTATCTAAATTCCTCAAGTCAACTTTTCATAGAGCTGTATAACCGGTGTTTCATATGCACTTGACGTTTTTACTGAAATAAGAGGAAGATTACATCCCTAAATACAAATTTACTGCCAAATCATGAGGTGAGAATAGGAGAAATAACTTCGTGGGACATTAGCCAAGGGCCGTGATAAAGGAGAGAGAAGAAGGTTGGGTGCTAAGTTAGACGATAAAGTTACCATGATTTTTTAGCTAATAATTATCCTACATCCTCAGATGCCTGAAGGGAGATATATGTGTGTGTGTGTATATATATATATATATATATATGGCATGTAATATATATTAATTAGATGTGCCTTGTATCACATAGTCTGAATTAAGATCATAGAAAAGATAACAGAAGAACTTAAAAATAGAACCCCATATAAATATCTAATTGATTTATTAGTGAATTTATTAATTCATATAATATATTTATTGATACTTCCTCTGTGAATAACTGTGCACGTTTTAGAAATATAAAAATGTGGCTGGTGCGGTGGCTGACGCCTGTAATCCCAGCACTTTGGGAGGCCAAGGAGGGTGGATCATGAGGTCAAGAGATCAAGACCATCCTGGCCAACATGGTGAAACCCCATCTCTACTAAAAATATAAAAATTAGCCGGTTGTGGTGGCACCTGCCTGTAGTCCCAGCTACTCAGGAGGCTGAGGCAGGAGAGTCGCTTGAACCTGGGAGGCAGAGATTGCAGTGAGCTGAGACTGTAACACTGCACTGCAGCCTGGGCAAAAGAGCAAGATTCCATCTCAAAAAATAAAAAAAGGAAATATAAAACTGAATAAAATATGATCCCAGCCATCAAAGAATGCACAATTCTAGAATAACAAAGCATAAGCTTATAGCCCTGGGATGCTTTCCTCTGAGTCTATGGAGCCTGCTTCCAATATTACCATGCCACTGTCAAAAGACACACAAAATTAAACAATATTTTAAAGAGCAAAAAACCTTTGTGTCTCAAACTCCAACAAATACTGTTTCCACAGGACATACAAGTTTTCAAATGCTTTGAGTTAGCCTTTCACAATAAATTGCTTTCCAAAAAAAATGATTTTTAATGTGTAAAATTTTCTGCTGTGAGAAAAAATAAAATATATTTTAAAATCTTAATACTTGAACACTTTATCATACTTTATATATTATGTTATATAATTGTCCTCATAGAGTATATGCAAGTTTGTGTCATGTTTTATATGCTTAGTGTTATATCCTAAACATGTCCCCAGTGGTAACCACTGTTTGTTTTTATGGCTGCACTATATTCAATTTAAGTAATAATTTACTGAACCATGTCTGTATTATTGGATATCTAGAATTTTTCTGCTTTGTGATCATAATAAACAATGTAATTGGTACAGGGTTTTAAAATGTGATTATTTTAGACTATCACTGAAGTCCCAAAATACTAGCTACTGTATCCCAAAGTTAAGTCAAGAAGCCATGAAGGGCTGGGTGCATTGGCTCATGCCTGTAATCCTAGCATTTGGGTGGCTGAGGCAGGTGAATCACACGAGGTCAGGAGTTCGAGACCAGCCTGGCCAACATGGTGAAACTCCGTCTCTACTAAAAATACAAAAATTAGCAGGGCATGGTGATGCATGCCTGTAATCTCAGCTACTCGGGAGGCTGAGGCAAGGAGAATCTCTGGAACCTGGGAGGTGGAGGTTGTGAGTGAGATAGCACCACTGCACTCCAGCCTGGGCAACAGAACAAGACTGTCTCAAAAAAAAAAAAAAAGAAAAAGAAAGAGAGAAAGAGAGAAAGAAAAGAGAAGAGAAGGAAAGGAAAGGAAAGGAAAGAAAAGAAAAAAGAAAAGAAAAACCATGAAGGACTTGTGCAGATATCTGGAAAAACCTGTGTTAAGCCGGGTCATATCCCTGCCCTCCACGAATGCTTCCTCCTCATCTCAAGTGACGGAAGGCGATTTCCAAGAGCATGCTATGAGGTTCTGGGAATTTGGAACCTCATGGCCTGGTCTGGCTCAGACATGAGAAATCTAAAACACAGGAGACCTTGGCTGGCAAGGAGAGATTACTACATTGTTGGACAAAGGATGTGTGGCAATTGTCTTAAATACTGTCTAAAACATGTCAGAAAAAGAAAGGCTTCCCAGATGCCTCAAAGATTAGCAAAATCACCAGCAACCTGCTAGAATGGAAGCCTCACCATATCAAGAGAACTCTAAGTAAAAGACCCCTAGAAATACAGGTCTTCAAAGAGCCTATGTGAGCATCCAGGAGGGATGTGTTGACTTAAATACCTCCCAGACCAAAGGCGCACCTGTCCCTTCTCATTACAATCACAGTCATGTGAAACACGGTACGCCTCTTTTAAGTGAAATGTGTGTAGTGTGTGAGGGGCGGGAGAGGGAAGCCAGAAAAGCAAAGGAGGGAAAAACAGAGGGGATATCTTTCAGCGTTCCTCCCTCCCATCACAGGACTGAGGCTGAGAAGACAAGAAAGAATATTTTTGAATAAATGTGAAGCTATAATCACTCTACTAGAGTAAAGAAACTAATTTGTAAATGATTCTTCTTTTTTTTTCCTCACCATAAGCATCAGTAGGACTTCTCACTATCTAAGAATGAGTTGGGGGACCATGAGATCTGAGCTCCTTGTCATCCAGGAAGACGGGAGGAATGAGTTTTACAGAATGGTTGTAACAAGAAGTCAGCAGATAGCAAGCTGATACCTGATTTTGTACCAAGAGTCTTGCTTTTCCAACATAACAGTTAGACTATAATACAAATTACAGTAACAATACGTAATCCCAGCATTTTGGGAGGGCAAAGCAGGAGGATCCCTTGAACCCAGCAGGTCAAGGCTGCAGTGTGCTATGATCACACTGTTGTACTCCAGCTTGTGCAACAGAGTGAGACCCTGTCTCCTAAAAAGAGAGAAAAAGAAAAAATATATACGTTGCAATTAGATTTTGCATTCTTTTAGTATATCTCCTTGGATAAATCCTCAGAAGTGAGAGTGCTGGGGATTTCACGCAGGTGTCATCATTTACTTAATCAAACCCTACTTGCAAACAATCTAGGAGTTTTTCCTCCATTTTTTATTATGATCAATGATGTTGAAATGGATGTAATTTTGTGTAATAGATTTTTCATCCTTTTGGGTTATTTACTTTACCCATAAGCGGGGGTCATGTATGACCCATGGGTGGAAGCTGTTTTTGCTCTTGATGCATTTACAAACAGTTCCTTAAAGGGATTGTTCCCTCTTCATGACCACCAGTGGTGCGTGAATATCCCTGTTTTACAAGAACTAGATATTATTCAAATAAAAATTAATAAATATAAAATACCAATCCTTTAAATTTAAATCTCTTCTTTTACTAAAAACATTACCCCATTCACTTACCATTTATAATTTTTCCTTTGTGAAGCGGTCTATATTTTCGACAATTTATCCCAAAGGGATTTTCTGACTATAGAATGCTCATGCTCTCACCCCAGGCTCTCCAGTTGCATCTGTACCAGCAGGGAGAAAGGAATAAAATAGGTGATAATATAGTCATAAATATTTGCAGGAATCGTGCTGTCCAAGTTTCCTACTACTCTGGGCATTCACATCTTATTTATTTATTTATTTATTTATTTATTTATTTATTTATGACAGGGTTTGGCTCTGTCACCCAGGCTGGAGTGCAGTGCCACGATCTTGGCTGACTGCAACATTTGCCTCCTGGGCTCAGGTGATCCTCCTGCATCAGTTTCCCCAGTAGCTGGAACTATGGGTGCATGCCACCTTACCTGGCTAATTGTGTGTGTGTGTGTGTGTGTGTGTGTGTGTGTGTGTGTGTGGAGAGAAGGGGTCTCACTATGTTGCCCAAGCTGGATTCGAACTCCTGGACTCAAGCAATCCACCCACCTTGGCCTTCCAAAGTGTTGGGATTACAGGCATGAGCCACCACATTTAATTCTTAATAAAGACAATGGAATTTTTAGGAAGACCTTCCTCTTGTGAAAGGAGCTAATTTTTTTTTCTTTTATAAGATATGTTGTATTTATCTTTATAACTTAGATCAAATGGAAAAAAATAACAAAGGAATTTTGCATCTTTTTGGTAAAAAACTCTGGTAAGTTTCAGCAATATTAAGATTACTGTAATGACTTCTTTTCACAAAGAGTCTAAATAGGACATTGAATAGCTTCTTAACCAAAGTGAAGCAAAATTTCTCATGTCTGAGCCAGACCAGGGCACGAGGTTCCAAATTCCCAGAACCTCATAGCGTGCTCTTGGAAATCGCCTTCTGTCCCTTGAGACGAGGAAGCCTTCATGGGGAGCAGGAACATGATCTGGCTTATGACAGCTTTTTCCCAATGTCTGCTTCTCTTCCCCTCATCTCCAAAAGCCTCAGTCCTTTGACTCACAATTCCTTCATGATTTCTTTCTTTCTTCTTCTTTTTCTTTTCTTTCTTTTTTTTTTTTTTTTTTTTTGAGTAAAAGGACAGTAATTAAAATAGCAAGAAAATTTTCTGTCATTACCAGAAATTTCGCTTTTATGTGGATAGCTTTGTTTTTCATTACTAAATATAATTTTATGTTTCTTCTAAAAGAAATTATATTTTGCATCTAAACGATAGCCACAACAAAATGATTAGAAAGATATTATACAACCATATCCAAGTAGGATAAATAGTTGTTGTAGAAACCATAAAGCAGAAATATGTTATTAGAAACAGCGCATTTGATTTGAATTTTAGATAATCATATATTTCTACCCAAATGAATCTTGCATTATATCTATGTGACAACTGCCAAATTGGCCTGGAATGGAATTTGGCTGATGTAATTTACAACGGCTCATCTGTTTGGTTGAAACAGCAAAGACCAGAAAGACCAGAGTGGGGACATGCCTGATTTACAAGGAATGATCAGACGGGTCAGTGTTTTCATTCCACTCAGATCTGCTCAGGTTATGTCACTTTAGGTTAGGACACAGCCGTGGAGACTTTGTCTTTATCCGCTAGGGGTTTGGGTTGTAAGAAGCCAATCACCTTAGAACTGGCTTCTGCCACTTTTGGAGGGAAACATCAGAAAAAAGGGGAAGAACAGTTTTCTCTCCTTGGCTTTCTTTGGTTATGAAGAGCTCCCCACCCTCTCTAGTGTTCGTGATGCTGGTTCTGTCCCTCTACCTAATCCCACTGACGTTCACATCACACGCTAGCCTGGCATCGTTTCTGGGAGTCTTAGAGATAAAAACGAGACTGGAGAATTACTTAATAAAACCCACCCACTTTTCTAAATACAAGCAAAACAAACTGACAAATGAATAGAACAATTACTTAGCAACCAAGGGGTGGAGGACGACCTCCAGACAAAGGGTAGGTACCAACAATATTTAATCTGCAGCATACACTTAGAAGAAAACGCTAGAAGCCTGCTTGTTAAATATCCCAGCAACAAGACACAAATGCTCTCTATCACTGGTACTATTCAAAACTGTATGGAAAGTCCTGCCAAAAACAGACAAGCTAAACATGAGTGATAGGATTACTGGAAACAACAAAAAAAAGAAATTCTACCTAGAAAAGCCAAAAAAAATCAACTGACAGACCGAAAGGCACTTTAGCCAGCTCAAAATATAAAATAAAAGCAGGACAAAATCAGTAACATCAGCACTAGCCTACTTGAAAATATAACTTAAAATGTTCAATTACACTAGCAACACATATATCTAAATAGGAACATACCTAATTTAGAAAGTGTGAGTTCTGTATGAAGAAAAACATAAAATTGAATTTAAGAACATCAAAGAAGGTGCAAACAGGCCTATATCCTATGCCAGGTTAAGAAAGTTCAATATAATAGAAATGTTTATAATTCCTAAATTAATAAATTCTGTTCAATGTTTAAAGATTAGCATGTTTTCCAAGAAACACTACCATTCAAAGCTTCATCTGGAAGAGTGAATTTAAAAACATAGACAAAGGGATTTTCTTTTTTTATTTTTAGACAGAGTCTCGCACTGTCACCCAGGCTGGAGTGCAGTGGCGCCATCTCGGCTCATTGCAACCTCTACTCTCCAGGTTCAAGCAACTCTCCTGCCTCAGCTTCCCAAATAGCTGGGATTACAGGCACCCGCCACCATGCCCAGCTAATTTTTTGTATTTTTAGTAGAGATGGGGTTTCACCATGCTGGTCAGGCTGGTCTCAAACTCCTGACCTCATGTCATCCACCCTCTTCGGCTTCCCAAAGTGCTGGGATTACAGGCATGAGCCACCGCACTCGGGCGACAAAGGAATTTTTAAAAAGAACAAGACTGTGAGGTGAAGCTCAAGAACTAGCCCTTAACAACATAAAAACAGACCATAAAATTGTAATAATTCAGTTAATCTCCATTACTGTTGTAAGTGTGGATTTGGTACAAGAAAAGAAAAAATCAATCAGCGAAACAGAATAGGAAATACAGAAACTGACCCATGTGTATAACTCATGTGCAGAATGATGAAGGTAAATCATTCAAAACTGTAGGAAAAGGGTGGATGGGAAAATGCAATCAAAATAGAGTTTGAAAACCTAGTTATCCATTTGTGGGGTAGAAATAACTTTACAGCTCACATGTCATATATTCCAGATTGAGTAAAACCATAATATTATCGTAAAAAGTAGCATAATTTTCAGAATATGGAAGGCCTTGTAGGCAATAACTGGGAAAAAAACAATAAAGGGAAAGACAGACAAGTTTGGCTACATAAAATGTAAACTTTTGTATAATAATAATAATAAAAGTAATATAAATAGAAGTCAAGAGACAGACTGGGAGGAACTCTTCCACTTAGAACACATACAAAGGCAACACCACACATTGATGAAGAAAGGATGTAGACTGCGTTTGTCTGACTGTCTGACTTTGTGCCCAGCTCTGCCACCAACTGTGACCTTGGACAAGGTCATTGTCATAAATTTGTTTAATATAGCTGCTGCTTTGCCATCCATTCCTAAGTCAGACATAATATATATATATATGTATGTATTTCCCCCCCGCCCCAGATGGAGTTTTGCTCTTGTTGCCCAGGCTGGAGTAGGAGTACAACGGCGCAATCTTGGCTCACCGCAATCTCTACCTCCCAGATTCAGGTGATTCTCCTGCCTCAGCCTCCCGAGTAGCTGGGATTACAAGCATACACCACCACGCCCAGCTAATCTTTGGATTTTTTTTTAAGTAGAGATGGAGTTTTACCATGTTGGTCAGGCTGGTCTTGAACTCCTTACCTCAGGGGATCCACCTACCCCAGCCTCCCAAAGTGCTGGGATTACAGGCATCAGCCACCTTGCTCAGCCTTTAATATATTTTTTGAAGCTCAGCCGCACCCCATCACCTTTGTCCTAGTTGAGCCTCCCCTCGTGTGTGAGTCGTTGTGATACACCCTGTTTCTTCCTCATCTCATTGACCCATAACCCAGCACACCCCACGGCTGCTGATGGTGGTGAAGCCTCCTGGTCAGCATCAGAATCTATAACAAAGTGTCTCCCTTTGTGGTGGTTTCTTTACGGTCCCCCATCCACACCTGTGCAGGGAAGGCCTCGGGGAAAACACCCATGGACCCCAATAAAGCCACAACCCCCAAGTCCTCCCTCTCTCAGCCGCAGCTTCTGCTTGAGCATGTGTCCCTGACAGCCCTGACTGCTCCCTGCTTCCCGCTGGCCCATACGGCATGCTGCCCTCCCACCTGGAGTCTGAGAGTAATAAGACTGCTCTGTTCTGCGTTTGGCTGTACTGCCTCCACTGTGTCTCACCTGACCGACTCACCTGAACCCAGCGTCTCTCTCCGTCAAGACTCTCCTGGAGATCGGCTATCCTGGTAGGAGTAAACTGCACACAGGTCAGGCAAGAGCCACAGGGTGTCTGCCAGTATCAACCAGTTTCTTGTGGAAGGGAAACCGGGTCACAGGTTGGACATTTAGGCAGTAGGCCATCTGCCAGAACGAAGTCGTTAGTAAAAGGCACATTGTCAATATCCGTGACCAAATGCCCGGGAACCCCATCAGGGCAGGGCTAAAGTGTATAGCCACTCTGCTGAGAGAGACCTCCAGATGAAGTTAGAAAGCTGCACACACACACACACACACATACACACACACACACCCTCCAGTCTTTCAGCTCTCTGTGTCTCAATTCCCTTATTTATAAAATGGGGACAGATGTGCCGGCTCACTGTACTGAAAGAATGAAATGCAGTCGTCTATACAAAGTGCTTAGAGCAGTAGCAGGACTCAATTACCATTGGGTGTTATTATTATCATATACAACAAAAAACATCTCGAATATTTGACTATGTGAAAAAACTCCTAAAATTAGTTTTAGAAGTATAAACAATTTACAAATGAACAAAAGATAAAGACAGGCAACTCACAAAAGAAACATGAATAGCCAATAAATAGAAATCAAAAAAACAAAAATTCTCAACCACAATGATAATCAAAGAAATGCAAATTAAAATATCAGTAAGATGCCAACCTGCGGGCATCAGGTTAGAAAACGTACGGGGTAACTATGGCGATGGACGGGACACCGCCATCCTCCGACAGCCTGTGGACAGGCAGGCAGTCATTCCTACCAGTGTTGGTGAATACAAACCCATGCATTCTTTCGGGGGGTTAATCTGGTAGAATATTTTAAATGTAAACACTCTTAGATCTAACCCCTCCAATCCTTAGGTCTACACTAGAGAAAGACTCTAAAAGGTATTATTCATCGCTGAGGAGGTGGGACAGCCTCTAAATGCTCATCAATACTGTAAGATAAATAGTAGTGCATGGTTCAAAGCAACGAGGCATATCTGTACATATTGCCAAGGAATTTTCAGTCATACTGTTGTTATTTTTTAAATTGAAAGAACAATACATTAAAAACTGGTCCCGTATATATTTTAAAGCCCACAACAAAAAATAGTATATAATATAGAATTTATACATATAAACATATATAATATATAAAACATATTTTTAGAACATGAAAATCATATGTATCACATGTAAATGAAGAGCAACAATGATCAATTCTGAGGGGCAGGCATATGGGTAGGGGATTGGAGGAACAGAGGTTTATCAAGGTTGAACTTTGCTTGCTGTGAATTGACTGAATTATTTACAATAAGAATGCATTCACTTACTGATTGTGAAATTTTAAAATTAAAAAAAAAAGACCTGACATATAGGTAATATTCAGTAAATAACTGCTGTTATTGTAGATGTGAATGTAATTATTAATCTTGAAATTATGTGTTAGTCTCTTGCTCTTTTCTTTTGAGATGGAGTTTCGCTCTTGTTGCTCAGGTTAGAGTGCAGTGGCGTGATCTTGGCTCACTGCAACCTCCACCTCTCGAGTTCAAGCAATTCTCTTGCCTCAGCCTCCCAAGTAGCTGAGATTACAGGCACACACCACCACATCCAGCTAATTTTTGTATTTTTAGTAGAGACGGGGTTTCACCATGTTGGTCAGGCTGGTCTTGAACTCCCGATGTCGTGTGATCCACCCTCCTTGGCCCCCCAAATGCTGGGATTACAGGCAGGAACCACCACATCGGGCTGTCTCTTGCTCTTAAGGCACCAAGAGTCTGCTTTTCTGAGAACCAGAATGCCACTGTCCTGTTATTTTTTAGCTGAAGTCTTCAAACCAGTTTCATAAACCAAAGCAAAGAGGAAGCCTGCGGAGTTTCACAAAGTGACCGGAAACAGCTGTCGGGATTGGTTCAAAATGAAAGAAAAGCTCGGACTTCCACTGCAGCAATCTTCTACTGCACTTCACTTCGGTAGACCTAGCCCAAGCAGCACAGAGCTTGGCATTTGCAAAGGAGAGTACACTTTCAGACAGAAAGGGAAAGACGAGAATCAGCATTTTAAGGGTTGTGTCTTTTTGGCTTTATTTATTCATGCTTTATTTTCCTCTTTTTAAATAAATCACATTGATATGCTATATCTGTGTCGCAGTCAGAAATGTAATTTTATTTGAGAAAGGCAAAATAAATTGCCATTGGTTTTAATTTTGATTGTTAAAAAGATGATAGTTAATGCTGACTTAAAACCTCCACAAACAAGCTCTGCAGAATTCAAATTATTTCTAGATAAAACGTTAAATTTTCTCTAACAAGCTTATATCGCAGAAACATCAGTAGCTTTGGGTCTGCCTTGCAGCTTATGTCACAGAAGCCTGTCTTTTTTTGGTGTGTCCTTCAGTAACTAGATAGAAGGTCAACAGTCTCATGTATTATACTTAATGCGATGGTTGTGTCCAATCCATCTCTTTATCACCTAATGATAATTCTTATTAATGTAAGTTATTTGGGATAGATGGAGTCAGGCCAATCACAAAATCCCTCGACTGTACTTTTGAAATACGCTCAACATCATAATGATGGAAAGTCATTATTTGGAAACTCCGAGGGTATCTTCAACTTGGAAGTTAACTTCTCTAAGTAAATTAGGATTGTCCTTGGCAGATGGTGAAGGACCTCACAAATGAAATGCATAATTAGTTTTACACTGACATAAATACATCTCCTTATGCCTGTATTTGTTCATTTTAAAAATGAGATTCGATTAGATGATCTAATCCTATCTGCCAGTTACAAAGGAGTGCATATACATATATATACTCTCCTATAGATATCATACCATATAAAATTAGAACAACTGTAAATTATTTGTAAAGAAGAAAATAAAATATAGGTCTAACTCTGATGAAATTCCAGGACAGATCGTCAAAGATGTGATCCATTAGTACTAGGCAAATAAAAATAAAATAATAGTGAACATAATAATAGTGATTACCATGGGTTGCATGAGAAATTTTATCAAACAATACTTTCCTTTTTAAGCAGAGCAATTGTACTAAGCAGTAAATATGACATGCCTTCAGGTTGTTATCAAGATTTTTTTATAAGAACATTGAAAAGCTTCAACAGCAAGGTCTTCTTGTGGCTTGAAGAATAAAAAGGATTGATTATTCGTTCATTATCAAGCTGAAGGAGGGTATCTGTTTTCTTCTGAAGTTTTTGTCCATGGCCCTGACCCAGTGCACACTTTTTTTAGATCAATAACTTGAAGATATAGAGAGTATCAAGTTTACAAATCATTTAAATCAAAGAGGCATGGCTAACTGTATGTCTAGTAGCAAAAATATGATTCCAAAAGTTTAAAGGGCTGAAAACAAGATTAAAACAGCAAGATGGGAGCTGGACGCGGTGGCACACCCCTTTAGTTTCAGCTACTCTGGAGGCTGAGGCTGGAGGACAGCTTGAGACCAGGAGTTGGAGACTGCAGTGACTTATGATTACGCCTGTGAATAGCCACAGCACCCAGCGTGGACAGCAAAAGGAGACACTGTCTCTAACAAAAGAAAAGGAAAAAGCTGAGCCAGATGAAATGTAGAAAGGATAAAATAGAGAACTCAAATTACCAATATTCTCTGTGAGTAAGACATAGAAGTTCATTTGTTCACAACAACTCAGTAAGAGCCAGGGGTGTGATGGGCTGTGTTTCTTCCTTCTGAAAATGACTGCAGTTTAAACTAAACTATCAGTGTTCAATACACACAAAAACATAGTGGCACTTGGTTAGTCTATGTCCAGGAATCCATGTTTACTTCTGGTTACCGTATGTAAAAGACTGGTTACCTTTTGTTTCTGGTTACTATATTTGAAAGCAGGTTACAGACATGCATGGACAAAAGGTAGTTTTAAATATGGTAATGATATTGGGAAGTGTGTAGTAGGAAGCCAAATGTTTTTAGCCTAGAAGTGTAAGGTGTATGCATTTGTGTTTGGGTGCACACTTTTAGAGAGGGTGACTGTCATGATGATTGGGAGAAGAAATAAAGAGATACCATTACTACGCAAATATTTATAGGACTATATCTTAGAAACATTTGTCTTATTTTATCTTTTACTCTGCCTTATATTTTAATAGACGTTTAAAAGAAAATTAAAATTACTCTTCACAGCCACCATTTTTGGAAAGACAAAAGTGGCCAAAAGAAAGACACCAGCTCATGCAAAAACCAAATAAAACAGAAGTGTTCATGTTTCTCCACGTGTTTGCATCCTTATGTATTCAGTGTCAAATATACCGGCAGGCAAACGGCAGATGTTACATATGTACTGGCCAAGTGAATGAATAATGAATGAATAATAAATAGCTATGAAGAGAATGGCTTGTGAGATCCTGCCACTAGAAAGGTCCCAGGCAAGCCTGGAGGATGACCATCTATGAGGGACTTCACAGAAAGAACTGCGGGAAGAAGCCGACAGGCCTAGATGACTTCTAAGATACCTTTAGACATAAGACTATTTAAGAGAGCAAGTAATCGCTAATTTCTTCCCATAGTTCTGATTATTATTATAGTTTAAGCATTAGAACTTGTTCAAAGAAGCTTGGAAAACAAGCTGTCTTGTCTGTTAAGAGGAGAGGAAGTGATATAAAAATGTAAAGATTAAGATTTCTGATAAGTTAAAGCTTGGTAAAATGTTTCCACATATGTAAATGATTATGCCAATTTTAATTTTGTTTCCAAAATTGGAATATCCTTCAGAATAGAAATAAAATATTTAATCTGAATAGTAATACGCTGGTCTCCTTTTGTCGTGAACTATTGAGTCCTTTCTACAGTTTTGGCCATACTCATGAAAATTAAATTACAACATTTTAAAATAGTATTTGTGTATTCCATTTGGGATCCTAACTTACCTATGCAGCTTGAATACATTTTAAATTAAAATCAAGTTTGTTTTTTTCTTAGAGAAGTGACTATTGCAAATAAGTAGCTCCTTCTATTTCATATTTGTTTATGTTTTATTCTAAATATTTTAATACTATAACTTAAATATTCGATTGGTTTTATTTTCTTAATATGATGAGACAATATTTTATAAAGTACTTAAAGTAAACAAAATGTATTGGAGTTATTGTTAGATAAAGGTGATAGACTTAGATAAACTAAGGCATGAACCATATCTGGGGTTCATGGATATTGAAATAATTTATTCTTTTAAAGCACATTATTGAGATGTCACACACGTTTGGAAACACAAAACGAATAACTTTCATTTCTATCAATAATAAAAATTAGATAACCTGAGGAATCTTTAGAAGAGCATAGCAATGTAAAAAAAAAAAAAAAGAGGCTAAAATAACACACATATGTTTTAACGGTGTTTGTCTTTTGCTGCTGGGACTATGAATGATTTTTTCCCCATTCTCTACATTTTACAATTAACAATATTTTAACAAGAAATAAAATGGCGTGTTACTTTCTTTGAAGAAAAGTTGTTAAATGTTAAGAGTGAAATGATAGCACTACTCTATTTCAAAAGCAAAATATTAATTTCATGTTAAGTATAAAATTCTTATTAAGGCTGAGTCTCTTTGTGTCATACTAATACAAAGTTCTCCAATTATATATCTTCAGGGTACCTGGCAAGAGCAGCCCTCAACATCACTAGGAAATGAATCCCTTCATGGAACTAAATTCTCCAAATCAGGGAAGTCACTTGCTTACGCAATAAAATATTTGGAAAATTAAACTTATTTATAAAGACTGATTTTCTGCTAAGTCATTTAGCCCCTTTCTTCTTTCTTGATGTGGCTATTTTTCACCCTTCTTTTAATGATTCAGACATATTCTTGTGACTGTTAAAGACTTCACAGTGAAATACGCAGCACCTGTTAGGATGTAGCGGGCATTAGTGACTAGCAAAGCTTTGGTTTTGAGTTACAGTGTTTGTTCTTTATAGAATTTCTGTATTTTCCCCTGTAGCCTTCTTGTTAGATATTACTGCTGTTACTGTATCTTTCTTTCACCCCCTCTTCTTTCCTCACCTTCTAGCTTCTGGCTTTTAATAAATGTGTTACGGTATAAAAATAAGGTAATATTGCTTACAGCTATGTGTAATAATATTCAGTAATTTTCTACACAACAAATATCTTCTATGGCCAGGAATATCATAAGGCCATTAAGTTGCTGTGAGATGGGAGCAGAGTGCACCTGCAGGTGTCTGAAGGAGGAGAGCAGAATGAGAACACACTCACAGAGTTCACGCAGCCCCTTGTTCCCTCATTCGTAGGCCAAGACGTGGTTCATCTGGCTTATGTTTGAAATATTGCTATGATTGGTCTATGCTAAATAGATTTTAGAGAAAGGAGAGTGGTAGAAGTGAAATCAGCATAGAAAGGACAGAGGCTTGGACTAGGGTAGCAGCGGTGGATATGATGAGAAGTAGTATAAGACAATTTATGCTTTGAAAATATTAATACATAAAATCTTGTCAACTTTTTAAGGAGCTGAATATGGGCAAATGGGTTATAGATATGGGTAATGGCAAGAGCCACTGACAAGTTTAAAAGTGACAAGATATGCTAAAGTTTTAGGTACGGGCTAAAACACAGAAAGAAAGAACAAAGGACACCTCCCAGGTTTTGGCCTGAGCAACAGCCTGAATGGTGATGCCACTTATTGAGAGGACCAGTAAGAAAAGCAAACTTGATTTCTTGGCTAGAAAAGAAATCAATAATTCAGATCTGACATGTTAAATGTGAGATGCAGCCATACAAATGGACGTGATGACAACATTCTGTAGTTCAAGTGAACGTTCTGGCTAGAGATACCAATTTGGGAATTTTCACATTAGATACAGAATTAAAACCTATGCAATCAGATGTTATCAACCAGAGAGCAAATAATGATAGAGAAAAACAAAGTATAAGAAAAAAATACCTTGGGCATTCCAATATTTGGATGTATAAGGGGAGGAAGATCCATCGAAGTAGATGGAGAAGATGCTAATGGGATAGAGGGAAAAAGCAACCCCACAGTACGTGGTGTCCTAGAAGAAAAACCAAGAAGGAAAAGCGGATGGACTGTGTAATACGCTGTTGAGAGACTGAGTAGGTCACCAGTGCTTTGAGCTCCAGAATCCGAGTCTAGAGGGTCACACATAAGCCTTCATATTTAATGTATGTAATGTTAGTTACATGCCTTTTCCACCTCCTAAATTTCTCCCAAGCCCACCCTTCTTTCAGTTTTCCCACCTTTACAATAAGTGGCCTTTATTAACCCATTCACTCATATTGAGTCCATTATAAAAACACAATAGTCCTAAACACTGAAATATATTTCAAATCTACTCTCTCCTCTGTCTCTACTGCCAACCTCCTTGTGCAAACCATGTCTTTTTTTGTTTTGTTTTGTTTTGTTTTGTTTTGAGAACTATTGTAACCACTTTTTAACCAATTCCTCGTCATCCCTTCATTCCACTCTTGGCTTTTATAATCTAACATGTGGAGCTCTCAAGGTTTGCTGCCGTGTTAAACAAGAAGTAGTAGAGAAAAACAGAAAACAAAGCTGATTCTAAGGTTTTGGTTTGAGAACTCCATGAATGGCAATGCCATTTATTAAAACAGGGAGCTCTAAGGAAGGTGAGTTTGACGAGGGATTGAGAGACATGGTAATCAACCATCTTAATATATCGTTTCCAACTTTTTTTTTCTTTTTTTTTTTTGAGATATAGTCTCTCTCCGTCGCCCAGGCTGGAGTGCAGTGGTGCTATCTCGGCTCACTGCAAGCTCCTCCTCCCGGGTTCATGCCATTCTCCTGCCTCAATCTCCCGAGTAGCTGGGACTACAGGTGCCTGCCACTATGACCGGCTAATTTTTTTGTACTTTTGGTAGAGACAGGGTTTCACCATGTTAGCCAGGATGGTCTGGATCTCCTGACCTCGTGATCCACCCTCCTCCGCCTCCCAAAGTGCTGGGATTACAGGCGTGAGCCACCACGCCTGGCCTATCATTTCCATCTCTTTAAACTATTAGTTCTAAAAAATTCTATTCACAATAGCATAAAAAGAATAAAATATGAGGGATATTTTAACAAAAGTAGTGCAGAGCTTGCACACTGAAAACCATAAAACATCACTATGAAAAATCAGAGATCTAAGTGAATAGAGAGATAGTCCATGTTTATGGATTCAAAGACTGAATGTTGTTAAGATGGCAAATTCAGACCAAATTGATCTACAGATTCCACACAATCCCTATCAAGAATTCAACAGGCTTTTCTCATTTAAAATTTTTGCAGAAATTAACAAGCTGGTGCTAACATTTACATAAAAACGCAAAGGAATCAAATTGGCACAATAATTTTGAAAAATAAAAATGAATTTAGATGACTTATACTTCCTGAATTTGAAACTTCTATAAAGATACAATAATCAAGACAGTGTGGTGCTGACATAAGCATGGAAATACAGATCAATAGAGTCAGAAATCCAGAAATAGCCCCTTACGTATAAAATCAACTAATTTTTGACAAAGCTGTCAAGGCACTTCAGTAGGGAAAGGACAGTCTTCTACAAATGTGTTGGAACCACTGGATAAATTCATGCAAAAAGAGGAATTTAGGCTGGGCACAGTGGCTCATGCCTGTAATCCCAGCACTTTAAGAGGATTACTTGAGCCCAGGAGGTCAAGACCAGCCTGGGCAACATGGCAAGACCTCATCTCTATTAAAAGTACAAAACTTGGCTGGGAGCAGTGGGTCACGCCTGTAATCCCAGCATTTTGGGAGGCCAAGGTGGGCGGATCACGAGGTCAGGAGTTCTAGACCAGCCTGACCAAAAAGGTGAAACGCCATCTCTACTAAAAATACAAAAATTAGCTGAGCATGGTGGCAGGCACCTGTAATCCCAGCTACTTAGGAGACTGAGGAAGGAGAATTGTTTGAACTCAGGAGATCAGAGGTTGCAGTGAGCCGAGATCGCACCAGTGCACTCCAACCTGCGTGACAGAGCAAGACTCCATCCCCCCATCCAAAAAAAAATTAGCCAGATGTGGTGGCCTGCTACTTGCGAGGCTGAGGCGGGAGAACTGCTTGAGCCCAGACGGCAGAGGATGCAGGGAGACAAGATTCTGCCACTGCACACTAGTCTGGGAGACAGAGCAAGACTCTGTCTCAAAAAAAACAATAATAATAAGAGAGAGAAAGTTAGACACTTTACTCATATAATACACAAAAACTAACTCTAGATAGATCATAGACCTAAATGTTAGAGTTAATATTACAAAACATCCAGAAAAGAAAACATAGAAGTAATTTTTTGTGAACTTGTGTTAGAGAACAGTTCTTAGACATGACACTGAAAGCTCAATTCATGAGTAAACAAAAAAAGACAAATTGTTCTTCATCAAAATTAAAAACTTTATCATCCAAAATATACCATTAGGAAATGAAAAGATAAGCTACACACTGGAAAACATATTTGCAAATCATATATTTGACAAAGGACTTATACCCAGACTATATAAAAGACTCCTACAGCTCTATTAGAAGACAATTAAAAACTGAGCATAATATTTAAATAGATATTCCCTTAAAAAGATATATCAATGGTTAATAGACATATGAAAATATTCTCCATGTCATTAATTAATCAGGGAAATTCAAATTAAAACACGCATGAGAAACTCCTTCACCATCAGTAAAATGGTAATATCCAAAAACAAGAAAAGATAATAATAATGCGCCCCTTACCATATGAATCAGTAATTCTAGTCAGAGGACTCTCCTCAAGAGAAGTAACACACATAGCCACTCAAGGACTTGTATGTAAGTGTTAATACCAGTAAGAAAAGGCACATCTTATAGGGGCAAAAAGTCGATTAAATTAGTGGTTGCCTAGGGCTGGTGAAAGAGTGTGGATTAATAAAAATGGACACAAGAGATCTTTCGGGAGTGAAAGAAATGTTTTAAAACTGAGTTGCATTAATAGTAGCGTAAGTCTATAAGTTTATGCACTTACTGATTTGTACACTAAATCTCAGAGAATTTTGTGGTGTGAAATTATAACTGAATAGTATTGTTAAAAAATATAACATTCTGCCGGGCACGGTGGCTCACGCCTGTAATCCCAGGATTTTAGGAGGCCAAGGCAGGTGGATCAGGAGGTCAGGAGATCGAGATCATCCTGGCTAACACGGTGAAACCCCGTCTCTACTAAAAATGCAAAAAATTAGCCGGGTGTGGTGGCAGCCGCCTGTAGTCCCATCTACTCGGGAGGCTGAGGCAGGAGAATGGTGTGAACCTGGGAGGTGGAGGTTGCAGTGAGCTGAGATCACACCACTGCACTCCAACCTGGGCAACAGTGAGACTCTGTCTCAAAAAAAAAAAAATAAAAAATATAGCATTCTTTCTGCCCAAATAAAATCAATTAATCCTTGATAAAGGAGAAAGGCAATTCAATAGAGAGAAAAAATAGTCTTTTCAACAAATGGTGCTGGAATAATTGGATATGCATATGCAAATATAAAAAATAAATATACTGAATTTACACTTTTTACCAAAACTGACTCAAAACAGATCTTCAACCTAGATATAAAACAAAATATTATAAAACTTGTAGAATAAAAAAAGAGGAGAAAAATTAATGTGACTCTGAGCTTAGCAATGGATTTTTAGATATAACACCAAAAGACATAATCAATGAAAGAATAAAAATGATGTCAGTTTTATTAAAATTTAAAACTCCTCCACAAAAGACACTATCAAGAGAATGAAAAGACAAGCCACAGAATAGGAGAAAATATTTGCAAAACAGATATTTGATAGAGGACTTATATTCAAAATCTACAAAGAACTCTAAGAAACTCTGAAAACTCAACAGTAAGAAAACAACACGATTCAGAAGTGGGCAAAAGGACTGGAAAAGGACCAGGCTGTCAAAGACACAGAGATAGCAAAGAAGCGTATGAAAGATGCCCAGTGTCGTGTGTCCTCAGGGAAATGTGATTGAGAACAGCACGCTGACACCATTATACACTCATTAGAATGGTTAAAATCAAAGAAACTCACATTACCAAATTCTTATGAGGATACAGATCAACAGAAACTCTCATTTTTGGTGGGGATGAAAAATGGTATAGCCACTTTAGAAGACAACTTGGCAAACTCTTACAAAACTAAACATAATCTTACCATACAATCCAGTAATCTCATCCATATTTGATTTGAAAACTTATGTCTACACAAAAACATGTGTGAATGTTTAAGCAGCTTTACATATAATTGCCAAAATTGAAAGTAACCAAGAAGTCCTTCTATAGGTGAATGCATAAGCTAGTAGATCCATGTAATGGAATATTATTCAGTGGTTTAAAAAAAAGTGCAATTAAGCCATAAAGGAGGAAACTGAAATGCATGTTGGTAAGTGAAAAAAGCTAGTGTGAAAGGCTACATATGATATGATCCAATTACATGACTTGTAAAAGGAGAACCTGCCATCTATGAAAACACAAAGCCTGACTGCTAGGAAGGCAAGTCAGAGGGGATCAGGCACGGGGGCTTGGGGCGATGGTGAAACCGTCCTGTGCGATGCTGTAATGGTGGATGCATGACATTACGCATCTCTTAAAACTAGTCAAACTTTATAGCATGAAGAGTGAGCCTTAATGTACGCACAATTTAAAAAAATAGGAGGCTGGGAATCCCAGAAAGATATGCAGAATATGACAAAGGAATGTAACTGTATCATAAATATATCAAATTACCTCAGTGAATAGGGTCAGGAGAAAGGGCTGACCTAAATAACTTTGGACTTGAACAAAGTTTATAAAAATCTAAGAACAGGAACTGCACATAAGCACTGTACTGTAGTTGGCAAAGTTGTCTCCCATCGGAATACAGCTTCACGATTCTTAGTCCTTCCCTTACTTCTCTGTAAATTCTCAGTCTAACTGTAAGAGCTGGGCTTCTCTCACCCAGCATCATTTATGTAGCTGTTCAGTGATGTGACACCATTATACAACTATTTGAATGGCTGAAATAGAAGCAACTCACATGACCAATGCTTATGAGGATACAGAGCAAAAGGAGCTCTCATTCATTTTTGGTGGGAACAAAAAGATACAGCCACTTTAGGGTTTGGCAAACTCATACAAAGCTAAACCATGAATAGGTATCTAAATGAAGGTGGGTTGGAAAAGCCAGGTTATTTTTTGGTTAGAATTTACAGATAAGTAAGAGAAGGAGGCTAGAATGATGCCTTCATTCGCATATTTGAATTGGAGACATCAGTACAAACTCACATTTAGCTTATTATAGATACAGATGGCCACCTAGAGAAATATTTATAGATACATGTATATACACGGGTTAGGAAACACACAGCTAATTCTTTGCTCTATCAGCGGAGAGACCTAAAAGAAATGGCACCCTCATATCAATGAACACGCCTAGATCTTGCACTGACTACATCCTCCAATAAAGCAAACCAAGGCCTCCTATGGAGAGGCTGATACCAACGCCGAGGCCCGGTGTACACAGGATGAGCCTGGAGCACCAAGTGGCCACAGAAAGCAGGGCATGCACCATCCTCCCCACAGAAAACCTCACATCATGAGGGTGTGTCAAAGGGGCACAAAGCAACTGAAAGAGCTCCCAATAGCCAAAGCTGGAACAATTTGAGCCACAAAATAAGTCATGTTGGATTATAATCCAAACTATAAAAGAAATATCCATGGCCGGGTGCAGTGGCTCATGCCTGTAATCCCACCACTTCGGAAGGTGGAGGTGGGTAGATCACAAGGTCAGGAGATGGAGACCATCCTGGCCAACATGGTGAAACCCCATCTCTCCTAAAACTTCAAAAATTAGCTGGGCATGGCAGTGCGTGCCTGTAATCCCAGCTACTCAGGAGGCTACTGATACAAAGAAATGATTGAATAAATTAATAAATGGGAGAGTTGAATCAAATCCCCTGCCGAATCATTTCTAATAACTTATGCCACTGTTTTGTCTTTAAGGAAGCTACTCTGACCTTAAGGGAGTGGAGCATAACTCCTAATCCCTAAATGTGAGCTACACATACAGATTCCCTTCCAAGGGGTAGATTCTGGAAAAGTGCAGGACGAGGCGCAGAAGGAGCAACTTTACAGTGGAGAAAACACTACCTCAGCCAGGTGATTTAAGTCAAAGTCAGAACCAACAGTCACAAATCACGTTGATGATGCTTGCCCACAATATGATGCAATGAAAATGGCACCTTAGCTTTGTGATTTTCCTCTACAAAAGACACAAACCCAGTCTAATGATGAGAAAAAAAAGTCAGAAAATTTCCAACAAAGGGCAACCTACAAAATAGGACTTCTCAAAATTGTTGGGGTCATCAAAAACAGAGAAAGTCTGAGAAACTATGACAGCCAGGAGGAGCTTGAGGAGTCATGGCCACTAAAAGTAATGTGGTGTCCCATAGGATTCAGGAACCTAAAACTGATGTTAGGTAAAAACTAAGGAAGTTTTTAGTTTAATCCGCGGTGGCTCACTCCTGTAATCCCAGCACTGTGGGAGGCCAAGGCAGGTGGATCACCTGAGGTCAGGACCAGCCCGGCCAACATGGTGAAATCCCGTCTCTACTAAAAACATGAAAATTAGCAGGGTATGGTGGTGCATGCCTGTAATCCCAGCTACTCAGGAGCCTGGGGCAGGAGAATCGTTTGAACCTGGGAGGCGGAGGTTGCAGTGAGCCAAGAGAGTGCCACTGCACTCCAGCCTGGGGAACTGAGTGAGACTAACTTCAAAAAAAAAAAAAAAAAAAACCTAAAAGGAAGTCTGAATAAGCTATGGGCTTCAGTTCATAAGATTTTTATAATATTCATTCATTAATTATGCAAATGTACCATGCTAATATAAGCTGTTAATGAGAGTGGGAACTGGCTTGGGTACATGGGAACTATGCATACTATCTTCTCAATTTTTTTAATGAACCTAAAACTGTTCTAAAAACTAAAGTCAGTCAATGTTTCTATCAGTCCTCCCCACTTTCCAGGCAAATCTTTATGTTTCTCTTCCTCGCGGTGCTTGTGAGGATTTGCTCCTTGGCCCAGAACACTGTTTCCTTGCTGTGGATCAATGTATGTCTAATAATCCACGTCATCATGGCGATCTCACCATCACCTCCCACCTCACCTGCTCCTCTTTGCAGAGCCTTTTTGCTCCTTTCAATCTAGTCCATTGCACTCTCACCACTCCCTCGAGTTTTTCTTCACAGGACAAGTCATATTTGTATGATCTAAGTGTTATTAATTAGTTAAAGTCTGTCACCTCCAGAGACTATAAGCTCCATGAAAGCAAGGACTACGTTTGCTCCCAATTTCAACTCTGAGAGTAACATTCAATATTCGATCATTTTAATGAATGAATACGCGACAGAAAAAAAGAATCTTGACCTCTCAAAGATTATTTACTTATTTTTACTTCCTTCTTGGCAGCATGTAAGATTACAAATATTCTAAATTATTGATAGTTAACTTCCATCTAACCCATGTGGTATTCTAAAAGACATTTTAACTATTCAGATACGGCTGAATATTTGTATCAGGGTAATATAGGCATACATATCCAGTGGTTAAACCTCCACGAATGTACAATATTTTAGTCCATATTTTACATAGTCATTAAATGCTTTATTGAAGCGAGTAAAGTCTGAGAACTAAAGCCAAATCCTTTGAAACTAAAAACATAAAAAAATAAAGAGGCTGTCCAAGCAACATAATGGTCAGTCATTTGCTGCTTAACAAATGAGAAACAAACAAAATCCAAATCAATATAAACAATATATACCTCTCTGTTGACAATGACAACAGGTGCTATCAACATAGAAGATGATATAAATTAGTAACTACTTTAGTCAACATTGCAGCCAGATAATAACAAGAACATTTCACTCTGCATTTATAGGACCTGGTAGCAGTCGGCTGTTAAAGAAAGGTAACAATAATCAAACTGGGCTAAGTATTTTCTATGTGAAAGTATCATGAAATTTATGAAGTCTGTGTAAGAAAGATAAGGGAATTCTCTTTTGAAAGAATAAGATAATTTAAACCTCAACATTCTCTATGCTTAAAATTGAGCTAATTTAAATAAATAGACCATGACATGGAACTTTGACTTTAAGCATTTCTGCTTCAGCTGTTCAACTCTCAAACTAGCATTCTTTAAACTGTCTAACACTGTGAACTAGTTTTAATGCCTTCAGGTTTGTCTCCTGTTATTATGAGCACATTATATGGAGTAAACGACGAAGAGTATTATTGGGCCTAACAGTAAATGTAATATGGAAAAGAATGCAATGAGCGCCTAAGCCAGGTTATAACCATTGTTAAACAAAAGAAAGATTGTATGTCTCAGCTACCGAAAGACATTCTAAGTTATGTGTGCGCACTATACTGTTGTTTGACAGAACTGACACCTAAATGTGAATGGCGGTTTGCTTTCGCTAATATTAGAGCATGAATCTAGGTTTAATCCAGTCCAGTCAAACCTGGACTGTGCCTCACTTTTTCTTCATAGATTTGACAATGGGTCTTCATTTTAAAATCACTTACAACCAGGAAGAGAAAAAAAAAAAAATCTCCTCACTGGTCTGTTTGGCAAATGAGTTTGCTTGAGATTTTCTTGTGAGCTCAAAGAAGAGGAAATAATGTCACGCTGCAGGAATTTCTAACGATTGATGTTATTACCATGAGCACCAAAGGAAGTGATGGTAATTTGCCAATTGTGCTGCCTGGTTTTCCGGTATTAGCACATCACTATTTGCTCTCCAGAGTAAGGATTTCTCACAAATAAGGAAAAGGGATGAAGAGATACGTATTGCTTTTGTTTTCTGAGAATGCCATGCATCCATGTTGAGCACACCCTAGCGAGATTTTAGCCCATGCATGTACGTCTCTCCCGCCTTTGCCTGTTTCTGCCTCTAGACCAGCCTCTCTCAGCTATGGAGCTCGACTCCATGCCATTAAGGAAACAGTCTTCCTGGGGTGCTCTGCTCCCACCTGCTCCCTTTTGGACTAAACAATGTGTGTTCTCTTCCATTACAGAGGCAGTTCCTTCCACAAAATCACCATCTTGCTGTCATCAGTATGGCTGCCAGCAAACAATGCCAAGGGCTTCTGGTAAGCTTACAGCTAAACTCTGCTAAATATTTGAGGAGGAAGATGGGAACTTTGAAGCTCTTGATGCCACACTCAGCATGGAACAATTTTGGCAAAACAACTATTTGAAATATGCTTACTCTTCAATTTAGGGACAGCTTTGATGATTTATGAGTTCAGTAAGTTGAATTCAAAGATAGAAAAGAGCATGTTTCTCCTAAACAATTATGGAGAAAAGGAGCATTAGCTGTTCCTTATTCTTCTTGTCAGTTAAGTCCTATTTGAACTGTTCTTGCCTCATGTGATAGGAATGTCTAAAAATGCCAAAGGAGCCATCCATTTATTTCCAGAATTAACAAAAACCACAAACTTCGCTGCTGAAAAGTGGGCTCCCACAGGAACTCATATAATTCTGTGGTGGGCCATTGACTTTAAATGGCCCCAAATACTTTCTTAAAACTCTCTGATGTGATCTATCTTTGTAGTAACCCTCTACACAAAGTGCTGGAACAGTGAGAAATAGAAATATATATGCTTCATAATGATGTGCTAGTTTAAAATGAGTGCTTTGCACATGGCATTGGGTGTTCCCAGGCCCTCTCTTGCTTGGGCATAAAGCCAGTCTGAAAAGTGAATGTATAAATCATTCAGCTAGATATGTCAGCTTTTAGCATTATATGCTTCAGCTTAGAATCCTAAAATATATCACACAGTTTTCAGAGTTTTGTAACTTATTATTGGAACAATAGAGAAAAGATTTTGATTGTAGAATCAGTGTCTGTACGTGCATAGTATGGGGCAAATGTGGATATCTAATGAGTTAATTCAAAATCATAAGCAGAGGCACTATTCTTGCTACTTAGTAATAAAGTGTTCCTGTTGTCATCAATGATAATACAACTTTAGTCTAAAGCAAGGATGGAATCAAGGAATTTTATTTATAGTACTGTAACCTGTTAATTTGATGGGCAAAGACTGATAAACTCAGGAATGAAAAGAATGTGCTTTTCTTTCCCTTTCCTCTCCTCCCCTCTCCTCTCCTCCCCTCTCCTCTCCTCTCCTCTCTTCCCCTCCCCTCCCCTCCCTTCTCCTCTTCTCTCCTCACCTCCCCTCCCCTTCTCTGCCCTCCCCTCCCCTTATCTCCCTTCCTTCTCTTCTTCCTCCCTTCCTTCCTTTATCCCTCTGTCCTTCCCACTCTCTTCTCTTCCTGCCTTCCTTCCTTTTGTATAAAGTAAGATAGAGGTAATAAACGCAGTAGATTCAGTATACTGATAGCGCATAACACTGACAAATCAGGTTGAAGTGTAAGACTTCTTTGTTGACCAGAGGCAAGCTCTGGAGTAGAATCTACAAGTGAAATTTCTAGAATTGTATTATTAAACCATAAAACATGCCTCCCTCCCACCCTAAAGCTATATTTTCTTACCACTTAGATGTAAATCATCTGAAAAAAAGGTACAGATTCTGAGTAACAATATTAGTATGTGAATTCGTGTTGCTAGTTCTCTAAGAACCTCCTAGCATACCTGTCTGTAAGCCCCTGTCAACAGACAGAGCTGGTCGTCCCCACTTCACAAGAGTTCCTGCCGTTTAGAGTGTTTCTTCAGAGGAAGTTACATTCAACAATTCTGCTGCTTATGGTTTTCTTTTTCTGTAAATTTACTAGGCAAGTAATCTCTGTCTGACTTGCAAATGCAATGCTTGACTCTCAGATGACTACTGCTGTCATGTAGATGTGGATCCTCCTTTGCAAGGTTTTTTTTTTTTTTAGGCTGGGATTCAAATGTATTGTTGAATCGCTAGAATAAATTAATATTTCTTTTCAAGGTTACTATCAATGAGACTATATCTGACATGTCTGCCTGAGTAATTTTTTTCTATAATTATGGATTACCAAAGGGTAGAATCAAAATATTTCTGAAGTTCTCATACAGTGTAATGTCTAGAATTCAAAACTTTTTTGTTAAGTGAAAAGACAGATTGTCTCATTCAAAAGGTACACATTTACTTTAATAAATGTTGACAAAAATTCTGTCTTTGAACTTTAGCCAGGCTTCTCTGAGCTTATTCTTACCCTGGCCTTGACCTTGGTCTATAAAGACATGTTTTTAGTGGCCTCATAACAATAAGTTAGTTTCTTACAGTTTAAGGCTTAGGACACTCAAGGCCTTAGGACACTCAAGGCTGCCCAAAGAGTCTACTATTTGCTCCAGGCAACCCCTGGAGAGAGGGCTCCCATCTCCTCCTAGCCTCTGTGGGAGGGTAAGGGTCTCACCTTTTTTTTTTATTTTGTTTTTTTGAGACGGAGTCTCGCTCTGTCGCCCAGGCTGGAGTGCAGTGGCCGGATCTCAGCTCACTGCAAGCTCCGCCTCCCAGGTTTAGGCCATTCTCCTGCCTCACCTTGACAAGCTCCAGTTAACAAAACAATGTGGATTTCACACGGACCAATCCCCGATTTCCTGCTTGTTGTAATTTTCCACATCTCTGAGCGGACTGATCCAGAGTCAACTGCTCTTTTCTCTCGCTCTTGCTTTAAAATGCCCAGTCTTCTCTGCACAAATAAAACTTGAGTTCAGTTCATGCTGGACCTTTTTCCTATGACAATGGTATATTACGGATTAAAACCTGTCCTTCCTGCTTCACCTAATGGCAGGCTTTGTTTCTCTTTGGACCTTGTGCATAGTGTATCTTTCTTCTCTGCTCTCAGTGCATCAGAAGTAAAATTAAGGGATTGAACCAACGGTTAGAACATCTCCAAAATTCTTACGCACTCTGGGTATGGTCTACTATTTTTGCATTAAAAAAAATTAACTTTTATTTTAGACACAGGGAATACATGTGCAGATTTGTTGCATGAGTATATTACACCCAGGTGGCGAGCACAGTACCCAGTAGGCGGTTTCCCAGCCCTTGCCTGCTCTCTTCCTAACCCTCTAGCAGTCTGCAGTGTCTCCATTTTTCCCATGTTTATGTCCATGTATGGTTAATGTTTAGTTCCCATTGGTAAGTGAGAACATGATGTATTTGGTTTTCTGTTTCTGCATTAATTCGATTAGGATTATGGATTCCAGATGCATCCATGTTGCTGTGAAGGACATAATTTTACTTTTTACGGCTGCATAGTATTCCATAGTGCATATGTACCACCTTGTCTTTAACCAGTCCACCACTGCTGGGCTCCTTAGGTTGATTTCATGTCTTTGCTATCGTGAATAGTGCTGCAATGAACATATGCGTGCATGTGTCTCTTTGGACAGTAATCTATTTTCCTTTGGATATACACACAGTAATGGGATTGCTGGGAGAAATGGTAATTTCTGTTTTAAGTTTTTTGAGAAATCTTCAAACTGCTTTCCACAATGGCTGAGCTAATTTACATTCCCACCGACAGTGTATAAGCGTCCCCTTTTCTCCGTAGCCTGAGCAGCGCTGGTTGTTTTTTCACCTTGTAAGAATAGCCACACCGACTGACATGATATGGCATCTCACCGAGGTTTTGACTTGCATTTCTCTGATGATAATGATGTTGAGCGTTTCTTCATATGCTTGTTGCCCACGTGTATAGCTTCTTTCGAGAAATGTCTGTTCATGTCCTTTGCCCATTTTTAATGGGGTCGTGCGCCCTTTGCTTGTTGATTTGAGTTTCTTATAGATTCTAGATATTAGACCTTTGTCGAATGCATAGTTTGCAAATATCTTGTCATTCCCAGGCTAATCACATTATACGGACCACAGGTCTGTTAGCCTGAGCGGCAGTTAGAGATAAACACCAGGAGGTGGCAGTGCAGGTCACACGGTGGCCTATTCTGCACCAAGCTGCTTTCCCATAGGGGTACGCCCTTAGGTAGAGGGGACTCAGGCACCAGTCTGGACAAGCACCCTTTTGTTAACACAAAGGAAATAAATCAATCAAATCAACACCAGTAAAGAAAAGTATGGTTAGAAGTACCAAACGACAGTGTTAAGAGAAAAAAAACGCCCTTAGAGTAGTGTTTTCTTTTCTTCTCATATTATTTTTGAGTTTACATTGCTGCTGCATTTTATGAACTGTTTTTGCATTGCAGCCCCAGGTTCCAGGCTTACTGGAGTCCTGTAGTAGCCACCCAAGATTTCACTCGTCTTTAGAAACTTGGAAATAATCTCACAAATTGTCATAAAACCACTGAATTTATGGTTCTTACAGAGGAGAGGTTGGCTAAAGACAACGTAAATTTAGATTTTCTGTCTCATCATACAGGTTCAGCAGTCACTCGCCCTGCCCTCAGTAGTTCCTCAATAGTCCCCTCCCAGGTCTCCACTCACCTGCCTCTGGGATGCATCCCCCACTCCCTCCCCACTCCCCTGGGGTCTGAACAATAAACGGAAAGGCAACTTGGCCTCTTCCCTTTCAAGGTGGATACTGCCACTCTAGTTTAGTGAAAAATCTTTCCCTGAAGTGGTCAGATTGATAAAAGATAGGCAATGGTTCAGGAATCTTTGTGCTTCCATTAGCGAGCTTTAGAACGTGTCCAACATTCTGAGACAATGGGAGTTGATGATACTGTTCCCTAAGGTTCTTTTTATAAATTTAGCTCTAAGATCTTTATTTATCTGTGGCTTCTGTACTTCTCCCAAGCCTGTGGTAGCACACACCTCTTAAGCAAGGGCTGCTCAATTCAGAACACGCTAGGAGGCTTGCACCTGAAGGTTTGGCTTTACGCTGGATGCCATATCTGCACTAAAGGAGCTTGTCTTACTAAAGGGGCTCACTCCCATTCTTTTCCATTTTAACAAAGTTTAACTTAACTTAAACATAAAATATTTGAAATAATTCTATGGTGACTGTCCCACAGCAAGAGAGGAAATGTATTCACATTAGGAGTTCTATGGAAACTTCATAAAGTGAATAGTTTTAAAATGAAAAGACAGAAATCACTAGCATAGGTTATATGTTCCAGTGTTATGAATTAAGTCTTAAAGAAGTTAAGTTCTTAAATGTTCCTGTTACAATGACACATGCTGAACTCTGTGTGTGTGTGTGTGTGTGTGTGTGTGTGTGTGTGTGTGTCTGTGGGGCCTCCAATACCCTGATGTTTTCAGTTTATATTTTACAGTATTCCCGTTTTTCAGCTGAAGAATCTTAAGGAGATGTTTTACATAGTTTGCCCAAGGACATCCAGTGAGTGGTTTGGTCACGCCAGAAAAATTGCAACAAAAGCTGGGTTTCTTCATTGCATCAACCTGAACCATGCTTTCCTGGAACTCTAACTCAGTATTATAATACTTTTGCTCTAATAGCTTGCAGGGGGGAAAAAATACAATCTGATATTATACACACACCTTGGAATCCTTTAAAGTAAATAAAATATTTATGATTCAACTTGGGTTCAAAGGAAGGAAGTGTCTTGTGGGCAGCTGGCATATCTGTTACAGTAAACCAACTGATGACTCAAGATGGCCAATGATGATAAAGCAGAGAGTCAGTTGGATTTTCACTGAGGCTGGCAGCAAGACCTGAGTGATGTTGAAAAAGGTAGGCACAACAGGTGGAAGAATGGGAGAGTGGCTCTTGCTTTTGGTCTGAACACTCCCATTGGCTGCAGCACTGAGTTCTTCCATAAAACCATCTGCTCACCTTTCCTCTTGGCTGGAAAGGCTTATACCAAAAGATTACAAAAGAGGAAGAAGTGTCAAGAATTAGAAAGACTAAGCAGTAGGTTTCATCTGGTAAAGAAGACGGGAAAGAGGCTGGGCACACTGGCTCGCACCTAGAATCCCAGCACTTTGGGAGGCCAGGGTAGGAGGGTCCCCTGAGGCCAGGAGTTCAAGACCAGCCTGGATAACATAGAAAGATCCTCATTTCCACAAAAAGTTAAAAATTAGCTGGATGTGGTGGCATGCGCCTCTATTCACAGCTACTTGAGAGGCTGAGGCAGGAGGATCACTTGATCCCAGAAGTTTGAGGCTACAGTGAGCCCTGAGTGCACTACTGCACTCCAGCCTGGGTGGCAGACCAAGACCCTGCAAAGAAAAAATCAAAAAAGAAAAGAAAAAGAAAGATATTTACTCTTGCAAAGACAATGGGAATAAAGCCTATTTTTAAAGATATGTGTGTGTGTTTGTTTTATCTTAAACAAAGCTCTCTTTTTACAGAGCTAGTCAAAAACACTATATTACCTACATTTAAGGCTTCTGAATTGTTCTTGAGAAAGGTAAGCTTAGGCTGGGAATTGTGACTCATGACTGTAATCCCAGAACTTTGGGAAGCCCAGATGAGAGGATTGCTTGAGGCCAGGAGTTCAAGGCCAGCCTGGACAATACAGTGAGATCCCATCTCTACAAAAAAGTGTAAAAAATTAGCTGGGCATGGTGGCACACACCTGTGGTCCCAGGTACACGAGAGGTTGAGGCAAGAGGATAACTTGAGTCCAAGAGTTCACAGGTGCAGTGAACTATGATCATGCCATTGCCTTCCAGTCTGAGTGACAGAGCAAGACTCTATCTCTAATGCAAATCAAAAGCACAATGAGATACCATCTTATATCAGTTAGAATGACAATTATTAAAAAGTCAGTAAACAACAGATGCTGGAGAGGATGTGGAGAAATGGGAACAATTTTACACTGTTGGTGGGAGTGTAAATTAGTTCAACCATTGTGGAAGACAGTATGGCGTTTCCTCAAGGATCTAAAACTAGAAATACCATTTGACCCAGCAATCCCATTACTGGGTATATACCCAAAGGATTATAAATCATTCTACTATAAAGACACATACATACATATGTTTATTGCAGCACTATTCACGATAGCAAAGACTTGGAACCAACCCAAATGCCCATCAGCGATAGACTGAATAAAGAAAATGTGGCACATATACACCGTGGAATACTATGCAGCCATAAAAAAGGATGAGTTCATGTCCTTTGCAGGACATGGATGAAGCCAGAAACCATCATTCTCAGCTGGAAACTAACACAGGAACAGAAAACCAACAGCGCATTGTCTCACTCATAAGTGGGAGTGAACAGTGAGACACGTGGACACAGGAGGGTGAACATCACACATGGGGGTTCTGTTGGTGTAGGGTCAGGGGAGGGAGAGCATAGGAGAAATACCTAATGTAAATGACATGTTGATGTGCAGGCAGACCACCATGGGCCACATGTATACCTATGTAACAAAGTGCACATTCTACACATAATTCCAGAACTTAAAGTATAATAATAATTTAAAAAGACAGTATCTCTAAAGAAAAAAAAGGAAAGAAAAAGAAAAAGTAACCTTGTCTGAAAATCTTATTATATTTTTATGAATCTTCATACTATATTCAAATATTCATTCAAACATTTGATTTTAAAAAACCCTCTTTCTCAATTTTCAGTTATTTTTAAATAAGTTAGGCAAAGTTACTAAATCATGGATACAGTGAAGATCACATTACATTTTAAAATGGCTAAAATATAAAAAAGAACACTATATTTCTTGTTTTTGTTACAAACTCATAATAGATCAAATCTCTGTAATATTTAGATTCGTGATTTCTTTGGATTTAAGTTTGCAAAATTCCATAAAAATATATCCCGCAATTTTGTTTCTAGTCATTTCATTGAAACAAATTTAACTGATTTTTATGTAGATTAGCAAAATAAATGCGATTTTTATTTCAGCTGGAAGTTGGGATTATTTTTTGTAAGGTGGAAGGAGTGATTATTTACTAATCACTATACTAAGGGGTCACTTTTGTAAATAAAATATTTCTTTTACATCCCATTTCTTTTAAATATGATTGTTTTGTTTTATATATAAGCTTTCTTTGGTTATTATATGTCTATTCACCTTAACAATTTTTGTTTTACTTATGAATAAGAATGATAAAGATCACCATATGTGTAACAGCTGAACTGTTGCTCATATTGCTGTTGAATATAACACGAAGAGTTTCTAAAGCATTGGAGGAAGCTGAAGGGGGTTGTTCTAACAAAGCGCTCATATTCACAACGAGGAACTGTTAAAACTCCTGCCAAAGTTCCTAATTGATATGAAAATTGACTGGGTCCTGGGGGGAGTCATTTTCCCGGTAAGCTCTCTTCAAGAAGTCCCTGAGTAGAGAATATTGCAAAATCAGAAGTTGAAGAGAAACATACAGAAAGATTCAGGTTGTGCCTTCCGTGCAGAGCATATCAAATAGCTAAGAGTCTGCTTACTAAAAGAGAATCAGAACAGGTAGATTGGAAAAAAATAATCTAACACAAGTCAATTTGACTTTTTGTTTGTTGGTTTGTTTTTGAGACGGAGTCTTGCTCTGTCGCCCAGGCTGGAGTGAGTGGCGCGATCTCTGCTCACTGCAAGCTCCGCCTGCTGGGTTCAGGCCATTCTCCTGCCTCAGCCTCCCGAGTAGCTGGGACTACAGGTGCCGCCACCATGCCCGGCTAATTGTTTGTATTTTTAGTGGAGTCGGGGTTTCACCGGGTTAGCCAGGATGGTCTCGATCTCCCGACCTCTGCCTGCCTCGGCCTCCCAAAGTGAGGTGCCTTGGCACCATGCCAGGCCATTTGACTTTTTAAAGTGTTTTAATTTAACAACAATGTGTAGCTGGCCATATATTGCTAAGGGAAATTAGTGAAGACAAATTTGTAGTTGAGGAGATCTTTTCTTCTGCATTTCTGCACCACATTGCTGTGTAAAGATGAGTGCAGGTGACTGCTGGTAATTCTCCATCGGAAACTTGGTGACTTTATTCTCCACCTTCCACGTGGCTCCGAAGCCCTGCTCTGCCTCAGGTCCCCGTGTCCAGGCCCTCTGTGGTCACACTCTCTCACCTACACTTGGGCCAATGACATGAACAGAATTGTGATAGTTTCACAAAGCACTTTCACTTTGTGGGTGGGTTCAGTGCATTTCCTTACAGGAGGATATTAATACATTTCCTTACAGGAGGATGTTAATATCGCAGGTTCTAAGGTGAGAGGCCCTTTGTGATAAGAAATAAGGGATGAAGAGAGGCAGGGGGAGAGACTTCTGTGTGAAAATAGAAGAGGCCCATTTTAAGCACATAATTTTAGATTTTTCAAAGGCAATGCGCAGGCAGGTTACTGTAGCAGAGTCACAAGCCAACGTGACGTAAAAGTAATTTACAAAACGAGTTATGGGGAAATGGAGTGACGTGAGATCAGCTCCAGGGATCAAGCCTTCACTTTGCCTGCTTTGGGGACTCAGAGATCTGTTTGCGGGTTTTCTGACTCCTATGTGAGGTGTCAGAGAGCGGCAGTGATGTTCACTGGGAGGAAACTTCGTTCTCCTGACAGGATAGATAAACGAACCATATCCAGGTCTCTTCGTCTTTGTAAGTGTGCTACTAAAGAGGGATTCAGTATCTGTGGCTGACCAATGTATTCCCCACTGGAAAAGACGCTTTGGCTGCAGATTTCACATTTAGAAAAAAACACGATCCTTTGGAAAAGTCGCCACCAATTACTTAGCCTCCAGCTTCAATCTATCCACGGAATGATCTGTCTATACTTCTGTAATGTACTGCGGCCCCAGTCAGCCACTTGGCAGCTGTGCAATCCCATGACCTTTTTAAATCCTGCAAATAAATAGAGTTGCAACATTCTTGCCTCGTTAGCTCTTACATTTTCAAATTTCTATGTGCCAAGTTGTTCTGGTCAATAAATCGCCAAGGAGGTATTGTCATGATGAATTCGGATTTCAGTATTGTATTTAGTTTGCATAAAAAAAAGGTTGTGAAAAAAAGAGATAGCACTTTTGGCTATTGCTAAATGAGATCAGGAAACTGTCTTCCAAATAAGCAAGTACAAAGCTGGAAAAACAAGGAACAAAATCATCAATATCCATACTGTAGAAATTGAGCAAAGGCTTAACGCAAATTTGAGAGGCACGGATGCTTAAAAACTTGAACTTCTGGGAAAAACGTGAGAGGTATGTCACTCTGGCCTGGGCTGACCCCCTTGTCCAGGGTGGGGTGAACTGCAGAGGGTTTTCTTCTGCGCTGGAAGGGCCTCTGTGGCTTTGGGGAGGGGTCGGCGCTGGGATCCGCGGGGCAGCGGGAGGGACTGGGAGACCCACAGCCGTCCGTGGGAAAGCTCTGTCGGGGTGGGCGGGAGTGAACATGTTGTGTTTTGTGGGCTACAAACAGTCTCTGTGTCTTCTCTGCTTCCTCCTCCTGCATTTTCTTCCTTGTCTTTTTTAAACATTTGTTTTTAAATGGAAAGCAGTTTTTAGCTCACAGGTCATACAAACACTGGCCAACGGCTGGCCTCGAACCGTGGCGCCCATGTGCCTTCCGCTGCTCTACTCGTCTGTGGTTGGCCCTGGTAACCGGCTGGCTGCCTGCGGACACAGCGCCTGCGAGGGAAGGTGCAGGCCGAGGCCCCGCCCCCAAGGGCGCAGGCGTGCCCGAGACATGCGAGCCTTAAAGAAACGGAATCCAGCGCGCACGTGGAAACGCCCCGGACAGTGGCTGTGCCCGTTACCCACACACAGAGGGCGGCAGAGGAAGAAAGCCTTGTCACACCGAAGGAGAGACAGCAGATGTTCTGAACAGCTCTGTCATGAAACGTTAGGCAACGTAAACAAAACGGGCACATTCCTAAGAATCCCACATTACTGAAACTCAGTCAAGAAGAAATAGAAAATCGGAATACATCCATGGCAAGCACAGAAACTGAATTAGGGGGTTTGAAATCTTCCCACAAAGAAAAGTCTAGGCCCAGCTGACCTCTATGGTAAGTTCTATCAAATAGTCACAGAAGAAATCATGGCAGTTCATCACTTACTGTGGATGGTTCAGAAGATCGTGCATTAAGGAACAATCCCAAATCATTTGACAAGGTTAATAGTACCCTGACAGCAAAGCCAAAGATATCACAAGAGGAAAAACATCACAGACCAGTATATCTCATTAACATGGTTGCAAAATTCCTAAACAAAGTGTTAAAAAAGTGAATCCAGCAAAATATAATAATGATTATATACTATGACCCGATGGGGTTTATCCAAGAATGCTGGGTTTATTTGACATCCAAAAACCAATTTAATGCAGTATACCAACCACATTCAGTTTATAAAGAACTAAAATATTCCATGATTATCTCAACAGATGTAGGAAAAAAACTGGATGGCATTTAAGACCTATTTACGATTTTTTTAAAAAAAACTTAAAAAACTAGAAATAGAAGAAACCTTTTTTAAACTGACAAAGAGAATTTAAGAAAACACTACAGGTAACATCATATCTAATGGCAGAAGACTGAAAATTCCCCCTTAAGATCAGTAGCAAAGATGTCTACTTTTGTTATTTGTATTCACAATTATATTGAATTTTCTAGCCATTCCAAGAAAACAACCAACCAACCAATCAATTAATTAAATGTATCCGAAGTGGAAATAAAGGAGTAAAACTGTCTTTATTTAAAAAGAAAATGATTCTATATGGAGAGAATCCCAAAAAATCCATTAAAAAAATCTAGAACTAATCAATGAGTTTAGGAAGGCCTTGGGATACAAGATCAATATATAAAATCAATTGCACTTTTATATACTAGAAAGACAAAACACAAAATTAAATGAAGAAAATCTCATTCACACCTATGAAAATGTAATCTTTTGGAAATAACTTTAACAAAAGAAGATGACATCTATTGAAAACTACAAAATGTTGCTGAGAGAAATTAAGTATGTAAGTAGACTTATGTAAGTAGACATTTTGTATTGATGGATTAGAAGACTCAAGATGGAAATTCTCTCCAAATTAGTTTAGAAATTCAACACAATTCGTATCAAAAGGCTAGGAGGCTTCTTTTGCAAAAATTCATAAGCTGATACTAAAACTTATCTGCATATTCTGACAACCTAGAATGCCCAAAATACTGTTAAAAACAAAGAACTGGCCAGACATGGTGGCTCACGCCTGTAATCTCAGAACTTTGGGAGACCGAGGTGGGTGAATCACGAGGTCAGGAGATCGAGACCATCCTGGCTAAAACGGTGAGACCCCGTCTCTACTAAAAATACAAAAACATCAGCCAGGCGTGGTGGCCGCGCCTATAGTCCCAGCTACTGGGGAGGCTGAGGCAGGAGAATGGCGTGAACCCAGGAGGCGGAGCTTGCAGTAAGCTGAGATCGCGCCACTGCACTCCAGCCTGGGCGACAGAGCAAGACTCTGTCTCAAAAAAAAAAAACACCTACTTGATTTCAAAAATTATGTTAAAGCCACAGTCATCAAGACAACATGGTGCTGGCACAAGCTTACGCATGTACATCAGTGGAAAATAATTGAGAGTCCAGAAACAAATTCATGCCTTTATGGAAAATTTACTTTTCACAAATGTTCTAAAACAACTCAGTGGGGAAAGTATAGGACTTTCAACAAAAGCCTGCCTCCCCCACACACACGACAGTGTCTACCCCTAACCCACCAAACCTCCTAACCTACCAAGCCTGTGACTATGTTACATGGCTAAAGAGAGTCTGCAGTGTGATTAAGGGTACAGATCTAGAGATGGGGGGATTATCCTGGATTATCTGGGGGCAGGCAGGGCCAGTCTAGTGACTTGAGTCCTCAAGAGAAGAAGGGGAAGGCAGAGGGTGGGTTAAAAAGACTCACTATGAGAAGGACTTCATCCTTCATTTCTAGCTTTGAAGATGGAAGGGGGGACCATGAGCCAAGCAACGTGACAGCCTCTAGAAGCTGAGAATGTCTGTCAGCTGACAGTCAATAAGAATTTGAGGACCTTCCTCTTGCACCCACAGCAAATTCATTTCTGCCAACAAACTGTATGAGATTGTCTCCTAGAGCCTCCAGAAAGGAGCGCAGCTTACTGTCATGTTTATTTTAGGTTAGTGAAACCCAACCCAGACTTTTCATCTATGGGCCTATAATTGGAAATAGTTTGGGGGCATTCTTAGTCCAAAAATGTAGTCCAAATTTGTGTTACTTTAAGCCCCTAAGTTTATGATTAATTCATTAAGATAGCAATAGAAAACTAATACACAATGGGATGAAAAAGAAATTAAAGAATTATAAAAGGATTTATATGAACCACGTTAAGGAAGATTATTTAAAACTAGGAAAAAAGGCAAAAAAGATGAGTATCACACCCTTTCAATGTCATGTTGGAACACTGTTTATCAATTTCAAACAAGGATTATTTAATTTCCTATAATAATGCATCTTTTACATTTTGCTAATTTGGTTTGATTGAGAGCTCAAGTTCTGTGAAGTAACATGTTAACTTGACAGGTTTCATTTCAGTAGAAAAGATATTTCCAAAGGTTATGGTTTCATTGCCCTGTAGGGTATTAGCCAGTTTTGTACTAACCTAGCAACCTTATGACAAAGGTCTATTTTTAAAATATCTATAAAGACTGTGTACTTCACAGACTCTTGGAAATACTTTATATTCTACCTAGTTAGCTCATTCTTGAGCTAACAAGTTTTCAGTGTATATTAATTTTATATTGGAATGAATCATACTTTTAACTTTTTAAAGCATTATAGCTGGACAACCATAATATATCACTTTTAGGAAATCTGGATAATTTTGAGACCTGCCAAATTAGACCCATTAGTAAAAAACAAGATTTAATAAATATAAAAATAATGAATGACCATATGAATAAATAGATACAGAATAAACAAATAGTACATAAAGGTTGACAAGAAAAAGCCTTGATGATTCTGGAATGTTACATAATAATATAGGAATCAACTTTGGCTGTCATTTTCAATATCTTCATTGCTATCAATTTACGAGGGATTTTGTTAGCATTAATATGATATACAATGGAAATTTGAGGAAAAAAATGTCATTGTTTTAGGTGAAAATGGAAAATTTAACAGGAGTATAAGGAAAACAAATACTCGTGGAAAACAGTATTTCCCATACTTAAAGCAAGAAGACATTCTGGTGGCCAGTAGGCTCACATGTTAGTTTTGAAAGAATTTGTGTGGAAATTGATCAGTAAATTTTTTCTAAATGTCCTAGAGACTTTAGGTAATACTTCGGACGACGATGGAATTTTTAAATTATACTTCTGTAGCTACTTCTCTTTTTAAAGCAAAAGATAGCCATTTTTTTCTATCTCTTAGGTAGAATTTTGTAGTTTAACACATCTCTATAACCAAGAGTTCATTTTTTTCCCTCAGATCAGATCCTTATGCCTGTATCTCTAGCTCTCATAGAACTTACGTTTCATTTTAATTATATAGTATTACATTGTCCCTCAAATGATGGACAATGCATTTTCCTGTTAAATTTTTAAATTGTCTTAATTATGTAGTTGAGGGCCAAAGTACTTTGCATACATCACAATTATACCAGAGAGAACCGTGATGCAATAGAGTGCAATTGTGAGAGCTAAAGCACTGCCTCATTCTTCTACTAAATTTAAAATAGTCTGGGGGCACTAGTCCAAAAATTTGGATCCCGTTTCCTACTGTTCCTAACTCGGTTTCTTGTCTCACTTTGTATTCTCTGCCCAAAGTATTCAGGCTAAATCAGTATTAGGAAACAAAGATTAGCAAGTGAATTGTACTTTTAATTATTCAGTATGCTTATCTGTAAAACAAAGCTGAACAATGGCCGACTTCAATTTGTGGTTTTAAAGTAAGTGGCTAAGGAAAAGCCAAACTGCCATGTGGAATTTTTCTTCCTCTACTCGAGTTTATATCAATCTCGGGCACCGTCATAGCTACCAGTCTGGCACACGTGGCACACTTTGGGGCTGAGATCGGCATTTTACATAAATTTTCAACCCAGCCATCCAACTTGAAAGACAGAAACTTCCATCTCCAGAGCGTGTTGATCACCCATGAGGAAAGCCAGCCCCAGAGAAGTTATGCCCCTTGGGTCTAGGGTCACACAGCTGACATTCAGACCCAGTTCTGCCTGAACCTGCAGGCTCTGTCCTTCCCATTAAAATGAGGGAATTGGGAAACCTGAGTTCTGGAGCTGCTTTGTGACTTAGAGTCAATCGTGTCACCTCTCTAGATCTTTGTTTTTCCAGCAATAAGAGAACATGACAAAGCTAAGTCAGGCTGAACATCTCTTCCAAACTGAAACGCAGATATGACGCATAGTGCTGTGTTTACTATACAACCATGTTGTGCTTATCCTTTGAGGAAAAATAATGGAAATTTTAGGGCCAAACTTTTCAACTTTTTGGCCTGGGTGACTCGTTTTCCTCTTTAAAAAATCCATCTCACAGAGCCACTTGCTTCCACAGTTATCATGTTAAAATCATCCTAGGATTTTACCACTGATCTTCATACACGTGTATGTGGACTGAGTCACATTTTGTTGTATAAATAAATGATGTCAGATAAAACATTGTGTTTAACATAAGTGGTATTAATAATCTCTTTAAAATGCATGCCCATGAAACATGAGTAACTTGTTTGAAAGAAATATAATCTGCTTTCAATATATTTTCTCATTTAAGTTGAGCGTTGATGTGTTCAATTCACTTAAATACAAAATAATTCTCACTTTCCTAAGAATTTTTCACGAAAGCATGTTAGGTAACTGGTAATGCCAAAAGGAAACTAAGGCACTAAGTAATAAATTGTGATTAAAAGAAAGAATTCATGCTGAAGGAAAAAAAGAAAAGATGAGATTGGACTTAAAATAAGTTACATGGACCCATTTGGAGCTGAGTCTAACAAAATATGATTCATGTGCAAAGCATTTTTTGTTACATAATTTATGAAGCAAAAACGTGGAGCATAGTCAGCATATGGTGAGTTGATTTGGAAGAGGGGATTAAAGCATAATCATTCAGCCTGAGGTTTATGCCATATTTGAATATCTGCTGTCCCTCTGCTGGCTCCCATCCCCACATGTGACCTGCATGGTGACACTTACATCACATCCCACACACTTTCTGGACTGTTTTGATTATTCACTGTTGTTGACCTTAAAAAGTATGGCTTCCTGTTACGCACTTTTACTTCACGCAGCACAAGTTGTATGCAGTGTGCTTCAACTAAAGTAAGCAACCAGCAGGTCAGAATAGCTTTTATTTATTTATTTTGTAAATCCCAGCTTTCTCTGGGTCCTCATAAAGAGGAATAATAGGGAAAACAGTTTCTGGCCACTATGCGTTGTTATTTCAGACATGCATGGCCTCCTATATAATTTGCTTATTGATTTCAATAATAAAGACCAGGAAATTACATCCTCTCTTGTCTGTGGAGCTATGAATCACAGATTGCTTAACCACTGTCAAATTAAACAACGTGCCTGTGACTGAGAAAGGATTCATGTAAAAACTAAAATGATCACCAGCCTCCCACGAATCCAGTATGTCCCCCATGTTAAATGAGGTCAGCAACACTCTGGGCAGCTGTGCCGCCTCCTTTAATGAAATCAGCCTCCTTCTCAATCATTTGTATTTTGCCTCAGGTTTTGAATCCTGGATTCTGGAAGAAGATGATGCCAGATACCTTTCTCTCCTGTGAGATAACTGCTCAAAAACAAAGACACGATTAAAATAAAAATTAGACATTAGCACAGTGGCTCATGCCTATAATCCCAGTGCTTTGGGAGATGGATTCAGGAGAATCACTTGAGGCCAAGAGTCTGAGACAAGCCTGGGCAACATGGAGGATCCCAATCTGTACAAAATAAAAAAATTAAAAGAATTGCTAGGCATGGAGGCTCATGTTTGTAGTCCCAGCTACTGGGGAGGCTGAGGCAGGAGGATCACTTGAGTCCAAAAGCTTGAGGGAGTAAGCCATGTTCATGCCACTGCACTCTAGTTTGGGCCAGAGTGAGATTCTATTTCTACAATAATAATAAAAATAATAATAATGATCATTAAAATCAAACAAAACATTAGAAGAACTCTGGTTTCTGATTATCTAAAAGCTCCCAGCTGATAGCAGAAATACTGTTTTCTAATGCTAACATTTGAATACCCAAGGTCTCTCGTAGATTTATTGCATCAAATCCCTGGGTTAAATCTAGAACAAGGCTGATCTTCAGGAGCAGATTCTCATTCTAAATCACAAAGTTGTATCTAGAAGCTGAGGGTTTAAAGGGACAAAACCAACAGTGGACTCTGGGTGCCCAGGCAAGCAACCTCTAGAAGTGTTTGCTTTTTCAGAAAGAAATGAAGGGGCTTAAAATCATTTGTGGAAATGCTTTAAATGATTTAAGGATTGAAAGCAAAAAACTAACAAACAAACAAACAAAAAAACCTTATCTGGACCCATATTCTCATTATGGGTAGAATAATGATAGAAATTGCAATGTATAATTTTACTGCAAATTTTGCTTGAAAGCAGATAAATCATTTTGGAAAAGTAGATTTAACACTCTGGACTTTTGTTTCCTTATCTAAGTCTGAGGGTTTGATGATGTCTTCGATGTTTTTAGGAGTTCTAACTGTATATATTTTAATGCCAAAATAATCTTTGAGGCCAATCTTAATCTACAATTTGAAAATAGTTTTAAGTTAAAGATTTTAATGTGCTTGGATAACCTGCAAATTTACATTTAAACCTGTTTATGTAATTATTCACTCACATTTAAATGTGGTAACTTCTGCCCATGTGATCTCAAATTAAAACACTCATTGAAGCTAGAGGAATACTTAACATGTTAATAACACCTGATGAAACCCAATGAAAAAGGTATATAAATTGGATGGGTTCTTCTTTTTTGAATTATTGTCAGGTTATACAAAGAGGAAAGGTGGAACATTAAAAAGAATGAAAATTCAAAGGACTTGAATCATAGGTCTGTTAGTAAATCTGTGATTTTATAGACAAGAAAGATTTATAGACTATTTGAAACATTACTATTTACAAGTAAAATTATCCAAAGCATACACAACTTTTGCTGTCTTGATTAGACTGCATCTTTTGTCTCCAGGTGAAAATAACTTTTAAAGTTATTTTCAAAAAATATTTATTTTTTGATGCTTAATTTTTAGTTGCCTAGTGATATGATTGCTATTCATATCTAAAAGGAAAACAAACCTCAGGTGGTATGTCATAGTGAAATGTCATTAGGTTATTATTAAAAATGGCTTAAATGCAGTTTAAAGCCAGCTTCCACAAATGACTCTTGTGATGAACAAGAAACTAATATAGATTATTTGTAAAAATAAATGTTCTTTAATTCCTAGACTCCTATAAAACCACCTGAATAATATTGTGCACTAACTGTGGAAAGATTTTGATAAAATGTATGTTTTTCATGTCAGAATGAATTAATTATGTGCATGATAGAAAGCAATAGCTCCCAAATTTCCCATGAAGGACCTCTTTTGTTACCGTTTTTTTTTTTCATCAATATCAATGGTTTAAAAGATATTTTTCTATTACCACGGGATAGCCAGCAGTACAATACTGGCTTTCTACAATGGCATTTTTAGGTTGCGAGGTGCTTCTAAGGCTAAAGATATGTGATATTTGACTTTTTGAAATAGTGAAATATAAACCTCTAATAGTCTGAGAAGTTGAAATTGGGAATTACTAATGTAAAGAAAATAACTTATAAACAAGGACCTTGATTCAAGTCTTTTCCATGACTTTGGTTAACTTTATCCATTTTTTTTAAAAAGTAGGCAATTTTTAAGCTTCCCTTTTAATGCTAACATTTCATAATTGTGTTTTCAGCATCCCACTTGATGAAAATTCCTGTTATAATAAATTAGCCCCTTGAGGTTCCTGGAAAAGCACAAAGACTTGATATCACCTCCTTCCTCCCACTCTCCATGTACACAAACTCCAATTGATACTTTCTCTTATGTTATTATTTAAACTGTTTTCTTTGTGACTCTGCATTCTATCTTCTATTGACTTTATTCACCCAAGATGACCAAAAAGACAAAGATTTGAGCCATGAGGTAGGTGTGTGATACATAAGGGAAAAATACATACTTATATAGGTTATATGTATATATGTATATCTCCATATATATGTTATATACCCATAAAATATGTACCAAATTGCTCCTTCAAGTTATATGTTAGACCATAAACACAAAATATAAAACAAAATGAAAATATAATAAATGTTTTTAATATCATTGACTGGTATAAAGGCATTCATAAATAGCATTTTAAAGAAAACACATTAAAATAATTAAAATATAAAATAAAATAAGTATTTTGAAACACTACCTTTAATGTTTATAGCCTAAAATATATTTTTAAACAAATAAATTACCTACATTAAAAGATCTAAGTTTTTTTGACAAAATAAACACAAGTCTAAAGAAAAAAGGAAAACATAAATGTAAAAAAGAGAATGTAGTAAAACAGGAAATAACAAAGAGGATCAGTAAATACAAAAGTTATGTACCTTCCCCCCCCAAAAATGAATAAAATATACTAGTCTTTAAGCCAACTTTTAAAGGGAGGTGCTGTGGTTTGAATATATGTGTCCTCCCAAAATTCATGTGTTAAAACTTAATCCCCAATGTGATAATATCAAGAGCCATGGCCTTTGGGAGGTAATTAGGTCATGAGGGCTCCATGTTTGTGAATGGAATAGCACTTTTAATAAGTATCCTTACTTATTAAAGAGATTTGAGGGGAACTGTTTGCCCTTCTATCATGTAAAGACCCAGCCAGAAGGTGCCACCTATGAAGGAGAAGACAAGCCCTCACCAGACACCAAATCTGCTGATGCTTTGATCTTGGACTCCCAGCCTCCAGAACCATGAGCAAGAAATTTGTATTTCTACTTTACCCAGTCCAAGCTATTTTGTAGTAGTAGCCTGAGCAAACTAAGACAGGAAGAAAAAAAGTATATATAGCTGTATCAGAAATTAAAAGGGGACATAACTACAGTAGAACATATACTTAAATATATATTTTATATATTTTGACAATATATCAAAACTTTAAGTTAATGCATTTGAAGAAGATAAAATTAATACCTTTCTGAAAACATAATTTTAAACTATTCTTTAAATTACAAAATTTAAATATAATAATAGAAATTGCCACACCCCAAGTTGCCACAGATGTAATTTTGCAGATGCATTTTAGAAAACTTCAAGATTTAAACTTCTTATTATCCCTTTTTAATTTCAAAATATAGAAAAGTGTTCCTCTTCCATTCGTGGCTGAGTAGATTCTTACTGAACCAAGAGATAGCAACTCTAAACAAAATGTTGAAAAAGCAACTACCTGCAGGCGCTGGAGAGTGAAAATAGTCTGGTAGATGCTGAAGGGAAGTTATGAATAAGATCGCAGGAGGGTTTGACTCTCCAGTTGTTGTCACAGTTGTTTTAACTGCTTTTAGAATGAGGGAGTCTGCAGATGTTGCCACACAAAGCAGCTAAAATTCATATGGAAACCCATGGACTTACTGACTTGAAAGGCCAGGGGCAAAGACTGGGGCAACTGCAGCTGTTGGTAAGTGAAGGAGCGTATGACAAAGAAGAAAGGACAATCCCAGGTAAACAATTTTGCGTAAAAATCAGTCTGAATCTCTAGACTCCAAAAGGCCAGCTAAGGTTTTACCCACACAGGGGAGAGAGAATCAGAAGTTTGAGTTCAGCTATTGCTTAACATTTTTTTAAATAAGAAGAATGAAAATCTTTCAGAGTAACATAATTTAGAATTTAGAGTTTCTACAATGTTTTGCAGTGTTCAAGATGCAATCTTATATTACTTGATATACAACAGAATAGAAAATAATAAACATTCTCAAGAAGAAAGACTGTCAGAGACTAACCCTGAGACCATCCAGATAAAGATTTTGAGGTAGCCATTATAACTGCGCACAAGGATAGCAAGGAATAAATTGTTAAAACAAATATAAGGTAGAAAAATTTCAGCAGAGAAGTTAAAACTATTACAAATGAAAATTAGAAAACTAAAATATATCTGAAATAAAATTTTCCTGGATAAGCTTATCAGCAAAATAGAGAAGACAGAAGAATTAGTGAACTTGATGACTCCTCAATATAAAATATCCAACCTGAATAAGAAGGAAGATGATTCAGAAAAATAAATAATAGAACCTCAGAGAACTGTGGGACAATATCAAAATGTGTATGTGTGTGTGTGTATGTGTGTGTCTCGGAAGGAGAAAAGAGAGACAATAAAGCAGAAAAAATTTTTAAAGAAACAATGTCTGAAATCACACAATTTTGATGGAAGACATAATTTACAGATTCAAGAAACTCAGTGAACCCTAACAGGATAAAGTCACACATACGTACATACTCATGCGCATATACACAGAGGCTTTAATACATCATAGACAGACTACTAAAAACCAAAGATAAAGAGAACATATAGAAAAAAGACAGAGGAAAATGATAAATTCCATATAAGTGAATAATGATTTGAATAACCTCAGGCTTCTTATCAGAAATAGTAAGAGCCAGAAAAAACAAAACAAAACAAAACAAAACAAAATCAAAAAAAAAAGAACAACTACTTTTTAAAAATACTAGAAGAAAAAAAATATCAACCAAGAATTCTATATTCAATGAAATTTCAAATTCAATTAAATTCAAATTTAATTAAATTCAAAATTCAATTAAATTCAAAATTCAATTAAATGTCAAATTCAATTAAATTCAAATTCAATTAAATTCAAATTCAATTTAAGAATGTAGATAAAATGAAGACTTTTCAGAGAAATGAAATAAGCTAATCTCTACTATAAGAAATGCTAGAAGGAGTTCTTCAGGCTAAGATAAAACTATAAAGAAACATGAATCCACTGGAAGAAATAGGATGTGTTGCATTTACATGTGTTACAATCCCTGTAATATTTTAAAATTAGTATTCCAGGGATTACAGCACATGCAAATACAGCACATATGGCAACTAGAGAATGAAAACCAAGGGTGTGGTAAAGTGATGATGCACTTCCAGGATTTGTATACCGTATACAAAGTGGTTTAATATTAACTGTGTAAACTGTGAGGAGGTAAGGATTCATTGTCATTATAGGAACAACCACTAAGAAAGAAAATAGCTATAAAAAATTTTAAAACATTAAGTAAAAGAAAATAAAATTCCTAAAAAAAATGTATATATTCCAAAAGAATGCCAAACAGGAGAAAGAGAAGTACGAAAACAAAGAGACAAATGCAACTCTTAACAGGAAAATGATAGACAGAAATCCAACTACATCAAGAATTACATTAGATCATCAATCACTCCAATGACAAGGCAGACATTTTTGCAAGAAGTAAAAAGGCGAGATCCAACTATATGTGATCTACAAGAGAAACACTTCAAAACTAAAGAGCTAGAAAGGCTTTGATGGACGGAAAGTAGACCTTCCACGCCAACAGTACACGTAAGAAGGCCGGAGTGTTTAGAGTAAAATCATATAGATTTCAAGGCAAGGAATATTAACAGATAAAAATGATGAAAGTTTTGTCGGGAATACAAAACAATCATTAAAGTATATTTATCCAAGGATAGAAGAGAATGAAAACTACTCATATCCTTAAAAGATTATAAACTATACTGAAACTAGTCAATTTTAAGATAAGACATAAGATGACACTCTCACATAGTATATATACAAAATTTTTCAATAAACTATCAGCAAATTAAAATTGTCATTATAATAAAAAAATTATAGCAAGAAGTGTTCATCTCAGAAATATGAAGATAATACATCACAAAACGTAATACAACACCTTTACTTTTTTTTTTTTTTGAGACTGCACCTTGCTCTGTCACCTAGGCTGGAGTGCAGTGGCTTGATCTTGGCTCACTGCAAGCTTTGCCTCCCAAGTTCAAACAATTCTCCTGTCTCAGCCTCCCGAGTAGCTGGGACTACAGGCGCCGCCACCACACTTGGCTAATTGTTTGTATTTTTAGTAGAGACGGGGTTTCACCGTGTTAGCCAGGATGGTCTCAATCTAAACAAAATAGTATGTTTATAAAGGCAAAATTAATTTTAAAAATTTAATACTGACTCATCAAGAAAAATAACAAAAGAGTCCATTTACAAAGCAGGAAGAAAAGGATTTTTTTCCCCTGAATCAGAGTTTCTAGTAAAACCTTCAACATACATCAGACTTAATGGTGACAGGTTAGAAAAAGCATTCCCATTAAACATATGAATAAGAACCAAGATATCTGCAATGTTCCCTTACGTTAAACATTACACTGGAGGTATGTGTAAAGATAAAGATTTTATGAAGAGATATTCCAAAGACAGATTTGTGATTCCTTGGTTGTGACACTGTTGAATGTGAATCTGAAAGTTTTTATAGAGCAATGCCAAATTTGTGAGCCACATGGAGATGGATGTCAGATTATAATACACTTTTATATGTACTATCATAGAGGTAAAACTCTCTATCTTAATATTAACTTTGAAAATATTAAATTGAGAATCCTGTTAACTTACACTTTATGAATTGGCGTATTGTATGACTGCAAGATATATTTTATTTTCAGCACAATGCCAAAACAAAAGATTTTTTAAAACTATAAAATGCATATTTTTCTAACTTTAATTTGTTTGAAAGCACATTTTAAATGTCATTTCTCATTGAGTAAAACTGTCAAATTTATATGGAAAATTTTAAGATAAAAAGAAATAGGCAAAGAATTGGAAAGAGACAAAATTGACAATATTTATATTCATCCAGGAAACCATACAGATAAATTACAAAAACTTGTAAGAAGATTTGGTATAGTTGCTGGATTACTATATAATTGAATAATTACATAGAAAATAAGTAGCATTCTAAGTGCCTTTAATAATTAAAGAAGGACTAGCCACAACAAAATAGCCGGAACCGGATTAACCGTCCCAGATAAAAATCACTAAAATAATCAAAATATATGTTTTTAAAAACAGTTTCAGACTTTGAATAACATATAGCCCAGGATAGAGATCCCTGAGAAAAGGAACACAAATGAGGTGACACTGTGATAGACCCAGATCAACGCCTGGAAAAAGTTTCAAAGCTACAATGTGAGGAGTGGGGACAAAACCGTCTAGTGGCTTTGCTGAGTTGGGGAGGCAAGTACTGCAGTTCAGGCCAAGTACTGGTGAACGGGGAGCCCTGGAGAAGAACTCTGGAGGTCTATAAGAGGGTCTCCTTCAAACTTCTGCTGAGCACAGTTCTGCACATGCACATATAGAATTTACTCAAGATGAAGAAAGAACCAACCAAAACAAGCATAGTATAATGCTGAGACCTCATCAAACAGAGTAGGAATCTTACTAATTGAAAGAGCATTGAGACAGAGTCCTCAGAAGGAATTTTTTCAGTAGTGGGTACAAGTTAGCTATAAACTCAAGTTTGCTCTGATGTTGCTATAAAAAGCTTAAAAGCAACTCTCAAAGGCTCAAACTGAGCACAAAACATCTCACTGGAACCCAGGGTACTTCCCAGCAGGATTCAAGGGAATAAAATATTTTGTATATATTTTGTATTACAGTAATATATTGTATTCCTTTATCTATCATATTGTATTTCTTTACATATGAAATGATATATCATCCTACTTTAGAGGATGAAGTTACAGATGTATATTATAAACTCTAGAACAACCACTAACACTATTTTAAAAAGCTATAACTGATAAGCAAATGGAGATAAAATAGGATTATAAACTATAATCAATCCAGAATAAGGGAAGAAAAAGAAAAAGGGAGCAAAAAAATGAAAAAATGAAACAAATTGCAAGGTGACAGATTTAAACCTAATCATATTATAATCACATTATATATAAATAGGCTAAATACTCCAATTACAAAACAAAAATTGTTGAATAAAAAAATAAGACCCAACTACATGCTTTCAGCAAGAAACCCACTTCAGATATAAAGACATACATTCAGTAAAACTCATAAGTCAATGTCACAAATACATATATATAATATAATATGCTTACACTAATTAAAAGAAAGCTGGAATGACTGCATTAATATCAGAAAATGTAGATTTCAGAGCAAAGAATATTACCGGGGATAAAGACACTGAATTCACAATACTATAGGGGTAAAATAGTTGAGAGAACATAAGATTAGTCTATGTGTGTATCTGATAGGCCAACTTCAATATATATAAAACAAAAATTAGTAGAACTGAGTGGATAGATACACATATCCACAATTGTATTTGCAAAGTTCAACAACTTAATCATTAATAGATCAAGCAGAGAAAGTAAGGATTTACAAGAATGGAAAACATCACCAACCATCTTGACATTTATCGAGCAACCCCACCCAACAACAGCAGGAGGTATATTCTTTTCAATTTCCCGTGGAACATTGAATCAGATAGATCATACAACAGGCTCAATAAATATAAAAACATTAAAGCCACACAAAAGAATGGTTCATGTCCACAAATGAATTAAATTAGAAATCAACAGCAGAATATTTTAAATATTCATCCATATTTTCAAACCAAACAATATACTTCTAAATAACTCATGGGTCATAAAAGAAATGACTGGGCAAGTAAGAAAGTATTTTGAACTGAGTGGTAATGAAGCACAACACATCAAAATCTGAGGAACAGAGCTATGTAATGTTTAGAGAAAAAATCCTAAAATTAAATGCCCATATTAGAATAAAAAAATCGTCAAATCATTTCGAAGCCTCTATCTTAAGAAATATTCAGCCTTCGATATGGTGGAATAGAACCTTTCAGCAATTGTCATCAATTTGAACAACTATCCACACTTGAAAATGCCTTTGCAAGAATTAAGGAATCCAGGTGAGAGACTATGATACCTGAGTGTAGTATGGAACTAAGATACCCTCTGTGTGGGAAAGTAGAGTGAAGTCATCACCTGACTTCATGTGGAGCCCAGCACCAGGTACACTCCAGAGAAACCCAGTGTGGGGCTGATTCCAGCAGCCTCAGGATCCAGATTAGCCTCTGCAGATACAGGCTGCAGGCTTGCCCAGCATCAAGCTGGACCCTGCTGCCCCAGACTCTCGGCTGTCTTCCATGGCCGCACGCTCCCAGTTGCCTCAGTCCCCAAGCCCATGTTAGTGCCAGGGACCTAGCCACTGTGGACCTAGCCTTCAGGCCAGCCCCCACAGATGCAGTCTCTTGGCCAGCCTCCATGTACCCAGGCTCTATGCTAGCCCTGTAGTCTCAGGTACTAGGCCAGCACCTGTGGACACAGGCTTGAGACTGGTCCCTGCAGACCCAGGTTCCCAGGCCTGTCCCAGCACCAAGACAGCCCATGCTCCATGTCAGTCCCCACATTCACAGGCTTCAGTGGACCCAAGGTCCAGGCCTGCTCCAGTAGCTTCAGAGTGTAGGCTCATCCCAAAGTCAGTAGAAGGAAGGAAATAATAAATATCAGAGCAGAAATAAATGAAATAGATATTTTAAAAATCAGTGTAAGTATCAGTGAAACTAAGAGATGGTTTTTTGAAAAGATAACTAAAATTGGCAAGTAGTTAGCTAGACTAAAGAAACAGAAAAGATTCAAACAACTAAAATGAGAAATGAAAGAGGAGGTACTACAACTGACATCACAGAAATACAAAGGATTATAAGAGAATACATTAGCCATTAGCCATATAACAGCCCGAGCCATTATACATTACAAACAAATTGGATCACACAAAAGAAATGGAGAAATTACTAGAGTCATACAACCCACCAAGGATGATTCATGAAGAAATAGAAAATCTAAATAGAGCAATAATGAGTAAAGAGATTGAATCAGTGATCAAAATATTTTTAAAAAAAATAAAAAATCTCAGGTCCTGATTACTTTGCTAGTAAATTCTAGCAAACATTGAAGGAAGAATTAATATCAATTCTTCTCAAACTCTTCCAAAAACTTGAGGGGAAAGAAATACTATCAAATTCGATTTACAAAATCCGTGTTATTCTAATATAAAAGCCAGACAGGGACACTGCAAGGAAAGAAATTTACAGACCAATATTCCTGATGAACATAGATGCAAAAATCCTTAACAAATACTAGAAATCCAAATTCAGCAGCACATTACAAGGACCATTCATTATAATTAGGTGAGGTTTACCCTTGGGATGCAAAGAGGGATCAACATATACAACCAATAAATATGATATACTGCATTAACATATGAAAGATGAAAATCATATGGTCATCTTAATATATGCAGAAAATCTTTTGAAAATATCAGCATCTTTTCATCATAAAAACTCTTAACAAATTAGGTATAGAAAGATTATACTTCAACACTATAGAGATCATATATGACAAGCCCACAGCTAACATACTTAATGGTGAAAAAGGTGCCCCAAGATAGGGAATGGAACAAGGGTACACACTCTCACTACGTCTATTCAGTATAGTACACGAAGTCCTAGTCATAGTAATTAGTCAAGAAAAATAAATAAAAGGCATCTAAATTGAAAAGAGAGAATTACAACTGTCTGTTTCTGCAGATGACATTTTTTATATAGAGAAAATCCCTGAAGACTCCACCAAAAAACTGTTAGAACTAATAAATTCAGTAAAGTTGCAAGACATAAAATCAACATAAAAATCAGTAGTAATTTGTATACTAATAACAAACTATCTAAAAAAGAAATTTTTTAAAAAATACCATTTACAATAGCATTAAAAAGAATAAAATACTTAGGCATATGTTTAACCAAGGAGGTGAAAGATCTGTATGCTGAAAACTATAAAATTGATTCAAGAGGCTGAAGAAAACACAGATAAATGGGAAGATATCCCATGTTTATGAATTAGAATTGATAGTGTTAAAATGCCCATACTAACTAAAGCTATCTACATATTCAGTGTAATCCCTATCAAAATTCCAATGGCATTTTCCTCAGAAATAGAAAAAAAAATTCTAAAATTTGTATGAAACCACAAAAAAATAGCCAAAGCAACACTGACCAAGAAGAACAAAGCTGGAGGCATCACAATACCTGATTTCAAAATATACTACAAAGCTATAGTAACTCAAACAGCATGGTACTGGGATAAAAACAGACATACAGAGCAATGAAACAAAATTTACAGTCCAGAAATAAATCCATGCATTTTGTTTAATTAATCTTCAACAAAGATGCCAAAAATATCCAATAGGAAAAGGATAGTCTCTTTGATGAATGGTGATGGGAAACCAGATATCACATGCGGAAGAATAAAATTGGACTCATCTTACACCATATACAAAATCAACTCACAATAGATTAAACCTTAAACTTAAGACCTGAATGTTTACATTTATTAGAAGAAACAATAGGAAAAAAGCTTCTTGACATAGAACTGGCCAAAGATTTTTTTTGATATGACTTCAAAAGCACAGGCAATAAAAGCAAACCTAAACAAATGGGATTACATCATACTGAAGAGGTTCTGCACAGCTAAGGCAACAGTCAACAGAGTGAAGAGACAGCCTGTAGAACAGGAGACAATATTTGCAAACATACATCTGATAATGAGTAATATCCAAAATACGTAAGTAACTCAAATAACTCAATGGCAAGAAAACAAATCACTGAATTTAAAAAAAATAAGCAAAATATTTGAACTGACATTTCTCAAAAAAATACAAAGGGCCAATAACTATCTTTAAAAAAATTGCTTATTATCACTAATCATGAGGCAAATGCAAATTAAAATCACAATGAGATAATAACAGCTTATATTTGTATTCTGTATGTATAGGCCAAACACTGTTTCAAAAGTTTAATGTAAATTAAGCCATTTAATTCCTACAACATTCCAATGAGGTAAGTGATATTACTACCATTTTATAGAGAAGTTAAATAAATAATTTGCTGAAATTCAAACAGCAAATCAGTTGAGAGTCAGGATTTTAATCTAGGGAGATTGGTAGTTATTTCGCAAAAGCGAAAACAGAAATGGCCAGCAAACTTAAATATATATTGTCTCAAAAATAATATGAGAAATATAAAAAGTGCTGTTATACCATATGCTAGCAATGATACAAAGAAACGAAAATGCTTACACATGGCTGGTGTGTAAATACATGAAGATGACAAGAAACACATACCAAAATGCAATAAATTTGAACATATTTTCATCCAAGCAACTTTACTTCAGGAAGACAAGAATAAAAACACACTGTAACGTTTTTAACTTGTAACAAAATACTGGAAATAACCTAAGCACCCTGGACTGGACAGGTAAATGGGCTAAAAAAAACTCATGGCATATTCATTAAATGGAATAATGTGCTGATGGAGAGAATATATTAACTTGTAGTACCTGTACCATTTCAGATATGCTCAAAAATATCTCTTAAAAACATAGGGTTGCAGAATGATGCTAACTTTGTAAATCTAGGAAATCTCAAAGTTTATTTATCCTGATTGATTTTGAAACAGGAAGTAAAAGTAGGAGAAACATTTGTGAGAATAATAGGCATCAAACCAAGGAACGTGGCTCCCTCTGAACAGGGCAGATGGGAATCTCTCCTAGAGAAAAGTCACAGTACACTACTTCTTCATGCACTAATGGGTTGGGATTTGAGGTTTTAAGATAATAGGACTTGATTTTACTTGAAGGATGAAAATTTTCTTCCAGTAACATGACTTTACCCTATTTCTTGTGAAGTGATCGTTCTTGATCTGCTTCGTACTTTAAACCAGACTCACACCCCTTTATTAACCGAAGCTGACTCGACCCGAACTATCTGGGATCACACGTAAATATTTTCCTTCTGATCTCAACTTTTCTCCTTATTGTGGGGCGTGGAAAAGAGGAGATCGCAGCAGGGAAGTTTTCGTTCTTGTTCACATGCTAACAATGGTAAGCTTCTTAAAAGTGAATCACACTAGCATCATAAGAGTTAGGACAGGTGATATAACTAGGAGCTGAGAAAATTAAGTGCCATAAAAGAATCATCTTTAAATACTGAAGTACTTCTGTATGATTGAATTATACAGCATTTCCTGATTCAAAGCAGTTTCACACAATCTCATTTAACACTTTTAAAGTCAAAGTAGTTGAACTGAGTATATCACACTCCCGTTACGGCTTTTTCCTGATTATAGGACAAAATGAAAAGAACTTTTTTATTATCTGGCTCCAATTATACTTTCAAGGTTCAACTCTTCCCTTCTGGTAAGATTTTTCTTCTTTACAAAATGCCCCAACTGAGGCACCCACGTACTAGGCACAGGAGACTACCTGTTTGAAATATCCCTTGCTTCTCCTGGAAGTGCTGTTCCCACACTGAACTCATGTGCCAACTCTCAGCTCAAAAGTGCATGTTTCTCTCTACCAGTGGACTAAGGACCAGCTCCTAGGATGGGAGCGATTTCTTACTCATGTTTATAAAGTGCTATGCAGAAAATAGCAGAGCTATGGGAAAGAAAGAGACCGGGGTAGAAAAGTCATTTGAATTGGATGTACATGAAGAAAAGGCACTTTAGGTAAGACCTGATAGCAAAGTGCTGTTAAGAGGAGAGAAGGTCAAATCAAAGGTACCGACAGAACATATTAAGCATGGCCTAGGCTGAGCAAAGCCAAATTTAAACATAATTTTGTGTGTTGAAGCACGTTATTTTCCAATATGTTACTGTGTGGCCATTCTCATATACATAACAAAGCTAATGGATTATTTATTCAATTGCATGTTTTGTTATAGGAGCCTCTGTCATTGAAAAGAATATTTATTTTCATATTTGGGAAAAGTCGCCAAGGCAAACACACCTGGCCATGCATCTTTAGTTTTGTTATTGTTCTTAGGTTTATTTGAAACGTACAAAGAAAAAAAATCAATGACTTCTCAGAAAAAGGAAAAAAATAGATGTAGGTGGAAGAGAAAGAATACATAGGATTATAATAAGTTTGGGGTGGATCTCATGTTGCTGAAGAAAACGAGCCTTGGAATTCTTTGTAGTGGATTTTCAGAAGAGACAAGTAAATGGTCACAAAACACACTTCTGACTGGAGCAGTGAGTGAGGATACCCGAAGGAGAAGAAAGCTAGAAATTTGAATAGAAAGTTGAGCAAAATGCACTTTGGATACCAATAATCATCAGTGAATGGGTGAAGAAGAAAAAACCTTCCTCTAGTTCTGTTTCAAAGGCAATAATGAATAGAATAGCAAAAGTTAAGCATGAACGAAATCCATATTTACCTATTTTTTGAAAGGTAATACGTGTCTTATTTTCACTACATTATTTCCAGAGCATAATAATTTCAGCCTAAGTTAACTTTCAGTGGTCAGTCTTTGCTGTCCAGCTCTGCATTGCTCAGGAAATTCATTAATCATCAATCCATCGATCAATCAATCAATTCTTTCTGTTTCTTTCCCACCTGGAGCTCTGCTGTCAGAATTGCACATGGCCAGTGAGATGTGGCTAACTCAGGAATCCACGCCTGCAGCTACCCTGGGAGCTGACTGCCAGTCTCTTCTCAGAGGCCCTTGTTCCTACAGGCATTTGCTCTCTGCTGTGTATAGTTTAAGTCAAATGGTTCCAAACACATTCTCTAACATTTGGATAAAATCTGTCTAGTACTTTCTTGTGACACAGAAACATAGAGGGAAAATATTGCTATATTTATGCAAATATAGAATCTTTACTCTGAGGCTTTTCTTAAATTCACAGTCACCCATATGCCAAGTGGATTTACTGTTCATTACTCAGTGTCTTTACTGTTTGTAACTCAGATCACGTTTTCCTTCATGGAGCCTGCTTACTGAATATTTGTGTGAAGATTTGAACTCAATTAGCTGCTTATTACTAGGATATATTTTCCCCTTTGGAGCAAGCATGTCAAAGAGTATAAATTTTTTTAACAGATTGCTTTTAATTCTATTAGTTGAAGGGCAGTCTTTATATGAAAAATAGTGAATTATATATAGTTAAGGAACCAAGGGCCCCTGTGTCTTAAGTTTTAACTGTTAAATAGATCATCTAATAGTTTTTAAAAACTTTATAGGAGTGTCTGATCTTATTCACAAGCACTAACAAATGGGCATAAAAATATTCCTCCCTAGATTTTCTGACCTGTACTTTTCTGTTTTGTATTTTTTATTTTGTTGGTTACTCCATGTCATTGGTCACTTCATGTCAGGATTATTCGCAGCAATCTTCTGTCCTTAATATCTTGATGTTTTGGGTGGGGGGTTCTAACCTAAGCTCTATTCTTTGTCCATTCTTTAAATTCTCTGAGTAATTATACATTCAGTTGGCTTTGATTACTGTGTATATTAATAATTCCGGCCGGGCACAGTGGTTCACTCCTGTAATCCCAGTACTTTGGGAGGCTGAGGTGGGTGGATCACGAGGTCAGGAGTTTGATACCAGCCTGGCCAAGATGGCAAAATCCGGTCTCTACTAACAAATACAATAATTAGCTGAGTGCGGTGGCGGGCGCCTGTAATCCCAGCTACTTGGGAGGCTGAGGCAGGAGAATCACTTCAACCCAGGAGGCAGAGGTTGCAGTGAGCTGAGATCACACCACTGCACTCTAGCCTGGGTGACAGAGAGAGACTCCTTCTCAAAAAAACAATAATAATAATAATAATAATAATAATAACAACAATAATTCCAACACCCCATCTCCATCTCCACCCATTTCTTTTCTAAACTTCAGACTCAACTGCTTGTTCAAGCTCTCCATTGTTTACCTCACAGGAATCTCATGGCAACTTGCTCAGCTTGAGTGTCTCTGGACTTCTCCTCGGTGAGTGGCATCTGGTTTCCCAGCTGCTCAAACCAGATTTCTAGGGCTCTCCCTTTGCTCTTTCCCATCCCACACTCCCCATCCTGGAAATCACATAGCTTTGTCAATGTCATCACTAGAAACACCAGCCCCTGCCCTTCTCCCCTGCTGGCGTCGCTGTATGGCATGCTACTCTCATCTCTTGTGGCCTCTTTGCAATTTAACTCCCTGTTTCTAACTTGGCCCTGCTCCAATCTACTTTCCACACTGGATCCAAGGGATCTTTGTAAAATTCTAATCTGATTGTTCCATTCTCTTGCTTGAATCAATACATTCCCAAAGCTTTTAAGTAAATCTAGGTAAATTGTTTATAAATTCCTTCATGTTACTATCCCCATTTACTTTTCTAACCTCATATCTACCCGACCAAAACACCTTTAAATGCAACAGTCCCATAATTCCAAATTACATTTCTTTTTTATGGTATGCTATTTCTCCCTTTCAGCATTTATATTTGCTGTGAATTCTGCCCGGAATACTGTGGACAGTCCCCTCTCCTTGCCTCTCATGTTCATTTTTAACCAACTTCCACTCATCTTTATTTTTCATATGTCACCTTAGATATCATTTCTTCTGAGATGCAATCTTTAGGGCCTCAAAACTGATCTAGGTGTCTCTCTTATGTACTTCAATTTCTTGATCATATCAAACATAGTACTGAAATATTATTTTGCAGCGATGCTTAACACAGGTTATATTTTTATTTTTTAATACTTAGAAAACTTTCACTAACTAATTTACTATCGTTGAGTTTCTTGACTGGGGTCCCATACTTTCTTTAAAGGTGGATAATAGATTTGAAATAACCTCATGGGTGATTCTGATACATATCTGGGGCAACATCTCTGACTATACATTTAGAAACACTATTTATTGCAATTCTTGTTTATTTACTTATATTCTACATTAGCCTGTAAGCTAGCTCTGTGAGGGTTGTGACTCTATTTAAAAATCTTACTGCTGTATCCCCAGTACTTATCAGGCACTTTGAAAGTAACAGGAATTCAACACACAGATGATGGAGTCATTGAATGAACAGCTTTTGTCAATGAATGAAATGTTCAGAAGCACTTTCTCTTTTTTTCCTTTTGTTTGACAGAGTCTTGCTCTGTTGCTAGGCTGGAATGCAGTGGTGCAATCTCGGCTCACTGCAACCTCTGCCTCCCAGGTTCAAACTATTCTCCTGCCTCAGCCTTCTGAGTAGCTGGGACTATAGGCACATGCCACCACACCCAGCTAATATCTGTATTTTTAGTAGAGATGGGGTTTCACCATGTTGGCCAGGATGGTCTCAATCTCTTGACCTTGTGATCCGCCCACCTCGGCCTCGCAAAGTGCTGGAATTACAGGCATGAGCCACCGTGCCTGGCCGAGAAGGAGCAGTTCCAAGGGAAGGAAAATAATCCTAGAAATGTCAGATTTGTGTCTACATAATTAATTTATTCTGTTATTCCAGGAATGCAACCAAAATTTGTTAGATCTATGCTTAAGAACAGTAAAGAACTTAAAAATTATCAAAAGCCTTGAAATGTGCATACAGCAATTCTAATTCTGGGAATTTAAACTGGCAAAGCATAAAAAATAGCATTAATATTTAATTTACCTTGAGTTTTATAACAGTAAAATTCTGAATGACCTAAATGATCAATAATAGAGGATTGATTTGTGAACTTATGGTATATTTATATAATAAGCTATAATTTAGACATTAAGTCATATTTTTAAATGTTATATGTATTTTTTTTTTAACAAACTTTATTTTAGGTTGAGGGATATATTGAAGGTTTATTACATAGGTAAACTCACAACACAGGGGTTTGGTATACAGATAATTTAATTGCCCAGGTACTAAGCCTAGTAGCCAATAGTTATTTTTCTTAATCCTCTCCCTCGTCCTTCTCTTCATCCTCAAGTAGGCCCCAGTGTATGTTGTTCCCCTCTTGTCTGTGTATTCTCATCATCTAATGCCCACTTGTGAGAACATGTGGCATTTGGTTTTCTGTTTCTGCGTTAGTGTGCTAGGGATAGTAGCCTCCAGCTCCATCCATGTTTCAGCGAAGGACATGATGGCGTTCCCTTTTGTGACTGCATAGCATTCCATGCTGTATATGTACCACTTTGTTTATTCAATCTGCCACTGATTCCATGTCTTTGCTATTGTGAATAGTGCTGCAATGAACATGCACATGCATGTATCTTTATGGTAGAATAATTTATATTTGTTTGGGTACATACCCAATAGTGATATTGCTGGGTCGAATGGTTGTTCTGTTTTTAGCTCTTTGAGGAAGTGCCTCACTGCTTTCCACAATGGTTGAACTAATTTACATTCCCACCAACAGTATAAAAGTGTTCCTTTTTCTCCACAACCTCAACAGCATCTGTTATTTTTTTACTTTTAACAACAGCCATTCTGACTGGTGTGAGATGGTATCACATTGTTGTTTGAATTTGTATTTCTCTAATGATCAGTGATATTGAGCTTTTCTTTCATATGCTTTTTGGCTGCATGTATGTCTTCTTTTGAAAACTGTCTGTTCATGTCCTTTGCCCACTTTTGATGGGATTTTTTTCTTGTAAATTTGTTTAGGTTTCTTATAGATTATGAATATTAGGTCTTCATCAGATGCATAGTTTGCAAATATTGTCTCCCATGCTGCAGGCTGTTCAATCTGTTCATAGTTTTTCTTTGCAGAAGAGCTTAAGTTTAATTAGATCCCATTTGTCAATTTTTGCTTTTGCTGTGATTGCTTTTGGTGTCTTTGTCATGAAACCTTTGCCAGAATGGTTTTGCCTAGGTTGTCTTTCAGAGTTTTGACAGTTTGGGGTTTTACATTTAAGTCTTCAATCATCTTAAGTTGATTTTTGTATATGGTATAGGGAAGGGGTCCAATTTCAATCTTCTGCATATTGCTAGCCAGTTATCCCAGCACCATTTATTAAACAGGGAATTTTTCTCCATTGCTTGCTTTTTTCAGCTTTGTCGAAGATCAGATAGTTGGTGTGTGGCCTTATTTCTGGGTTCTCTATTCTGTTCCATTGGTCTATGTGTCTGTTTCTGTACTAGTACCATACCATTTGGGTTACTATAGCTCTGTAGTCTAAAGTGGGGCAACATGATTCCTGCAGATTTGTTCTTTTTGTTTAGGATTGCCTTGGCTATCCAGGCTCTATTTTGGTTCTATATTAATTTTAAAATAGATTTTTCTGGTTCTGTGAAGTTTCCAGTTCATTGGTAGCTTGACAGGAATAGCATTTAATCTGTAAATTGCTTTGGGTAGTGCGGCCATGTTAATATTTATTCTGTCCATGAGCATAGAGTGTTTTTTCATTTATTTGTGTCATCTCTGATTTTTTTTTCTCTGTGTTTTGTAATTCTCCTTGTAGAGATCTTTCACTTCCCAGGTTAGCTGCATTCCTAGCTTTCTGTGGAAATTGTAAATGGAACTGCATTCCTGATTTGGCTCTTAGCTTGGCTGTTGTTGGTGTATAGAAATGCTAGTGAGTTTTGTACATTGATTTTGTATGCTAAAACTTTACTGAAGTTGCTTATCAGCTGAAGGAGCATTTGGACTGAGACTATGGGGATTTCTAGGTATAGAATCATGTTATCTGCAAACAGGGATATTTTTCCTTCCTCTCTTCCTATTTGGATGACCTTTATTTCTTTCTCTTGCCTGATTGCTCTGGCCAGGACTTCCAATAATATGTTGAATAGGAGTGGTAAGAGAGAGTATCTTTGTCTTGTGCTGGTTTTTAAGGGTAATGCCTCCAGCTTCTACCCGTTCAGCATGATGTTGGCTTTGGGTTTGTCATAGATGGCTCTTATTATTTTGAGCTATGTTCCTTTAATGCCTAGTTTATTTAGAGTTTTTAATATGAATGGATGTTGAATTTTATCAAACGCCTTTCTTATGCTTACTGAAATAATCAGGTGGTGTTTGTCTTTAGTTCTGTTTATGTGTATGTTGAACCAACCTTGCATCCCAGGGATAACACCTACTTGATTGTGACGAATTAGTTTTTTGATGTGCTGCTGGATTTGATTTGTAAGTATTTTATTGAGACTTTCTGCATCAACATTCATCAAGAATTTTGGCCTAAAGTTTTCTTTTTTTGTTTTGTCTCTGCCAGGCTTTGCTATGAGGATGATGCTAGCCTCATAGAATAAGTTGGGGAGGAGTCTTTCCTCTTCAGTTTTTTGTAACAGTTTTAGCAGGAATAGTACCTGTTCTTCTTTGTACATTTGGTAGAATTTAGCTGTGAATCCATCTGGTCCTGGGCTTTTTTTGGTTGGTAGGCTACTTATTATTATAAAATCATGTTTTAGAAATGTATCTATTGATATGCATTTAATAATATATAATAGACAAAAAAGATTACCAAATAATACACACATAATTTCAGTTGTTAAATTTATATTTTATATATTTAATGTATTATGTAAGAAAGTGTTCACTGATATGTACAATCATGTTCATAATTTTTATCATGCTAGCATAAAATAATTTTGTATATTATCTCTCTGTGTTTTATTTTAGTCATTATTTTTTGTTACTCTGAAAGTGTGTCTCAAAATCACAGAATATTCCTAAATATTAAACTATGTGAAAATCAAATAGGAGTATTTGCTCAAATTTTACTGAAATCTTCTTCCCCATCATTTCCCACTAACCCAGTGTTATTCTCAGGAGGCCCACACAATTGCCTATTATCAAGAAAAAATACTTTCAAAAAAACTAAAGGGAGCTATGTCACAGTAATTTCCGTCTTTTCATAGTTCAATACAAGTTATGGATATTTCCTGAAGGATAGTGCCTTGTTAATGGAAATGCACCCTTACTTAATCAGATGATGACGTGGGATATGGTGTTAACCAGATAAAAAAGTCCATCTGTGCCTGAGGCTCTTCTGGTAGGAAATACTTGAAGCTTAAGCCGTTTTCATTACTAGAATTTGCGTGACAGTAGTTTTAGTAACATACAAAGAAAAGATGGTACTTAAAATATTTTAAAATACTTTTCTGACTTTAAAAGAAAAAAGTACTATTAGATAGTGTTACTAAATATTAAAATGAACATTGTAAGAATTGTTACATATCTTGTAGTGTGAGGAAAAAATCCTCTTATTAATTGTGTTATTTTAGACTTACTGCCTTTACATTTTAGTTAAAGCTTTCCTGACACTTTTATTATTATAAATAGATTAGTGTTATGTACTTTACCAAAATGATTGTTTTAGGGTTAAAACACTGTTGAATAGTTTAGACTAAGGAACTTTGAAGGCTCATTAGTGTTGTTCATATAAATTGCCTATGAAATTAGGGATTCCTGAAAGGACAGTGGTATCTTTTGAGTCAATTGTGTTGTCAAAAAATGGTAATAATAACTCCGTAAGCCCATGCTTTGGATCCTAGCTCTGCAGCCATTCTGTAACCTTCCAGGCATTGAACCCTTAGGGTCACTGCTATAGAAGTCACATCTGTATCACAGACCTTAGAGCAATGGTTGTTCCACACATACCCACATTCTGGACCTTAGTTCCATAACAGCTCTATATGTGCCAGTGCCTACAACACAAGAGCCACTACTGCTTTAGAAGCACTCATGCCCTGGACTGTACAGAAAGTATAGGTATCCACATGCCTTTGTTTCAGACCCTGGCTTTCCAACTGTTCCATAAGCATCTATTCATTGCACATTGAGACCAACACTGGAGCTGGGGTGACTGCATCTCTGCCACTGTCACCATGAACATAACCATGAACCAAACCCAATGCCAAGAGGGATCCCCTTGGCCATGACTTCCCACTTGGGAGAACAAGATATCAGGAGGGCTCCCAGCAACCTTCACCAACAATTAACCCAACAACCCTCACCACCACTGTGGAAATCTGCAGCCTTGGCCACTGAGGACCCTTGCAATCGTCAACTTATGGAAAAGTACAGAGACTATGCTTTTGTACCTTCACTGGAGCTGGAATTGCTGCATCTCACCCATCAGTACCCTCATACCCACCTATAGGTGAAGGACTTTCCTCACAGAAACTAGCCTGTAAATTCTGGAATAGGTGACTGTCCCACCAAATATGCAGACATCAATGTAAGACAAGAAAAGCAGAAAACATCAAGAAAACATGACACTACCAAAGGAAAACCGTAATTTCCAGTAGCCAGTCTTCCATAATGGAGATCTACGAATTGTCACAGAAAGATTTCAAACTAAATGTCTTGAGAAAACTCAAGCTACAAGCAGATCCAATGATAACAAGAAAACAATACATGAACAAAATGGGGTAAATAAAGAGACATAAATAATTTTATAAAACAACAAAACAAATTCTGAAGCTGAAGAATACAATGAATGAGATGCAAAAAAATACAACAGTGACAAAGCTCACTTGATCAAGCAGAAAAAAAATTGCAAGCTCAAAGACAGGTAATCTGAAATTACCCAGTTAAAGGAACAAAAAGAAAAAAAGAGTGAAAATGAGTGTGGAAAGCCTATAGGATTTATGAGATACCATCAAGCAGCCCAATTTACACATTATGATAATGTAAGGAGAAGAGAGAGAAAAAGAAATAATATTTAAAGAAATAATGGCTGAAAATTCCTGAAATCTGAAGAAATATATATACATAAGGATACATTAAGCTCAAAATTTCCCAAACAAGGTTAACTCAAAGAGGTCTCCACTGAGGCACATTGTAATAAAATTTTTAAATATTAAAGAAAGAGAGATTTTAAAAGCATCAAGAGAAAAGAGACTCTTCACATACAGAGGAAATTTCATTAGACTACAGATGATTTCTTAGCAGAAACTTTTCAGGCCTGAAGAATAGGCTGATAAATCCTAAGTACTAAAATAATAAGAAAAAAACTACCAAACAAGAATACTTTACTGAGCCAATCTGTCCTTAAGAAATGAAGAAGAGATAAAGACTTTCCCAGATCAAAAAACAAATAAAAAACAAATGAGGGAGTTCGTTACCACAAGACCTGCCTTACAAGAAAGTTTTCCATGCTGAAATGAAAAGACCTTAGTAAGATGAAAATATATGAAAATATAAAAATCATTAGTAAAAACAAATACATAGTCAAATTCTAAATATTCAAATACTGTAATAGTGATAGATAAATCACTCTTAACTCTGGTATAACAGTTAAAAGACAAAAGTATTTTTTAAAACTACAGTTAAATTTCTCAACAAACATACATAATAAAATATGTGAACTGCGAGATGGAGAAACATAAAATATGTTTGGGGGAGTGGAGGAAAGAAAGAGCAGAGTTTTTGTATGTGATTAATGTTAATTTATTATTAGTATAAAATAGACTGTTTTTTTTTATTATTATGCTTTAAGTTCTAGGGTACATGTGCACAACATGCAAGTTTGTTACATATGTATACTTGTGCCATGTTGGTGTGCTGCACCCATCAACTCGTCAGCACCCATCAACTCGTCATTTACCTCAGGTATAACTCCCAATGCCATCCCTTCCCTTCCCTCCCCATAATAGGCCCTGGTGTGTGATGTTCCCCTTCCAGAATCCAAGTGATCTCCTTGTTCGATTCCCACCTATGAGTGAGAACATGCGGTGTTTGGTTTTCTGTTCTTGTGATAGTTTGCTGAGAATGATGGTTTCCAGCTGCATCCGTGTCCCTACAAAGGACATGAACTCATCCTTTTTTATGGCTGTGTAGTATTCCATGGTGTATATGTGCCACATTTTCTTAATCCAGTCTGTCACTGATGGACATTTGGGTTGATTCCAAGTCTTTGCTATTGTGAATAGTGCCACAATAAACATACGTGTGCATGTGTCTTTATAACAGCATGATTTATAATCCTTTGGGTATATATCCAGTAATGGGATGGCTGGGTCATATGGTACATCTAGTTCTAGATCCTTGAGGAATTGCCATACTGTTTTCCATAATGGTTGAACTAGTTTACAATCCCACCAACAGTGTAAAAGTGTTCCTATTTCTCCACATCCTCTCCAACACCTGTTGTTTCCTGACTTTTTAATGATTGCCATTCTAACTGGTGTGAGATGGTATCTCATTGTGGTTTTGATTTGCATTTCTCTGATGGCGAGTGATGATGAGCATTTTTTCATGTGTCTGTTGGCTGTATGAATGTCTTCTTTTGAGAAATGTCTGTTCATATCCTTTGCCCACTTTTTGATGGGGTTGTTTGTTTTTTTCTTGTATATTTGTTTGAGTTCTTTGTAGATTCTGGATATTAGCCCTTTGTCAGATGAGTAGATTGCAAAAATTTTCTCCCATTCTGTAGGTTGCCTGTTCACTCTGATGGTAGTTTCTTTTGCTGTGCAGAAGCTCTTTAGTTTAATTAGATCCCATTTGTCAATTTTGGCTTTTGTTGCCGTTGCTTTTGGTGTTTTAGACATGAAGTCCTTGCCCATGCCTATGTCCTGAATGGTATTACCTAGGTTTTCTTCTAGGGTTTTTATGGTTTTAGGTCTAACATTTAAGTCTCTCATCCATCTTGAATTAATTTTCATATAAGGAGTAAGGAAAGGATTCAGTTTCAGCTTTCTACTTATGGCTAGCCAATTTTCCAGCACCATTTATTAAATAGAGAATCCTTTCCCCATTTCTTGCTTTTTTCAGGTTTGTCAGAGATCAGATGGCTATAGATGTGTGGTATTATTTCTGAGGGCTCTGTTCTGTTCCATTGGTCTATATCGCTGTTTTGGTACCAGTACCATGCTGTTTTGGTTACTGTAGCCTTGTAGTACAGTTTGAAGTCAGGTAACTCTAATGTGTTTTGTGTTAGCTTCATGGTAATTGCACAGGAAAAACCTATAGCAGATACAGATAAGATAAAGAGTAAGGAATTATCACATATCACTACAGAAAATCAATGACAAAGGAAGTGTGCAAGAGAGGAAGAAAGAAGCAAAGGAACTACAAAAGAGCCAGATACAACTGAAAAATGAAAATAGTAAGTCCATGCCTATCAATATTTACTTTAAATATAAATGTATTAAATTATTCAATCAGAAGACATAGAGTGGATAAAATAAACAAATGTGCACACATGCACACACACACACACACACACACACCAAACTGCATGCTGCCTATAAGAGACTCACCTCAGCTTTAATGACATTTATAGGTTGAAAGTGAAGGGCTGGAAATGGAAATGGAAACCAAAACAATGAAGAGGTTGCTATACTTACATCAGACAATACAGACTATAAGTCCAAAACTGCCACTAGAGACAAAGAAGGTCATTATAGACAGACAAAAGAATCAACAAATCCAGAGTACATAACAATTGTAAATACATACACACCCAACATTGAGGCATATATTACATATATAACATAAATATTACCAGAACTAAATGGAGAAATACACAACACTACAACAAATAGTAGGTAAATTCAACACCTTCACTTTCAACAATGAACATACTTTCCAGAAAGAAAATTAATAAACAAACATTGGATTTGAACTACACTCAGACCAATTGTCCTAACAGACATATGCAGAACATTCCATCCAACAGTAACTAAATACACATTTTTTTCAAGTGCACATTAAACATCCTCCAGGACAGATCATAGTTGAGGCAAAATAAAAATAAAAAAAATAGGCCATAGCACAGGTAAAAAAAATTGTTCCAACCACATGATGTGAAACTAGAAATGAACAATAGGAGAAAAACTAAAAATGTACAAATATGTGGAAATTAAACAACACACTCCTAAACAACCAATGAATCAAAGAAGACATCAAAAGAGAAATGGAAAGATTGTAAAACAAATAAATATAAAAGTAAAGCATACCAAAACTTAGGAGATGCAGCATAATCAGGGAAGTTATAGTAATAAATACCTATATTAAGAAAAAGAAACATTTCAAATAAATAACCCAACTTTACACCTTAAGAAACTAGAAAAGAAAGAACGATCTATACTTAAAATCAGCAGAAGAAAAGAAATAATAAAAGTCAGAGCAGAAATAAATAGATACTTAAAAAACAATGTAAAAGATCATGGCTTGGTGCAGTGGCTCATGCCCGTAATCCCAGCACTTTGGGAGGCTGAGGCGGACGGATCACCTGAGGTCAGGAGTTTGTGAACAGCCGGACCAACATGGAGAAACCCCATCTCTACTAAAAATACAAAATTAGCCAGGCGTGTGGCACATGCCTGTAATCTCAGTTACTCAGGAGGCTGAGGCAGGAGAATTGCTTGAAGCCAGAAGGCAGAGGTTGTGGTGAGCCAGGATTGCACCATTGCACTCCAGCCTGGGCAACAAGAGAGAAACTCTGTCTCAAAAAAAGAAAAAAAAATGTAAAGGATTGAGAAAAATATTTTTTTGAAAAAATTTAAAAATGACAAACTTTTATTTAAATTAACTAAGAAAGAAAGAGAGAAGATCTAAATAAATAAAAGTACACATTAAAGAGGAGGCCTTTAAATGACATCACAAAGACACAAATTACTGAAAGAGACTTATGAACAATTATACGCCAACAAATTTGATAAGCTAGACGAATTTGGGTAAATTTCTAGAAACACCACCTACCAAAACTGAATCATGAAGAAATAGAAAACTTGGACAGACTAATAATGACTAAGGAAGTTTAACCAATAATAAAAAATCTCTCACCAAAGAAAAACCCAGGACCTGATAAAGTTTACTATTTGGTAGACCTCACTGTTGAGTTCAACAATTAATTCTACCAAATATTTAAGGAGAATTAATGTCAGTCATTTTCAAATTCATCCAAAACATTGAAAGATAAAGAATATTTTTAAACTTATAAGGCTAATATTACCCTAATACCAAAGCCAGATAAAGACACAAAAATATGAAATTACAGGCCAATATCCCTGAGGAACATAAAGGCAAAAATCCTTAACAAAATGTTAGCAACTTGAATTTAACAGCATTCAAAGGATCATATACCTTTATCAAGTGGTATTTATCTCTGAGATGCAAGGATGGTTTAACATACCAAAATCAATAAATGTGATACACATTAACCATATGAAACGTAGAAATCATATGATTATCTTATAGATGCAGAAAAAGTATTTAACACAATTCAACATTGTTTCATGATAAAAGGTCTCAACAAATTGGATATAGAAGAAGTGTATCTCATCATAATAAAGGTCATATGTAACAAGCTCCAAAATAACCATATACTCAAGAGTGAAAAGGTGGGAAGTTTTTCTTCTATGATCAAGAACAAGGTTGTCCACTCTCACCACTTCAACTTAACATAGTACTAGAAGGCCTAGTTAGGGCAATTAGGCAAGAAGATGAAAAAAAAGCCATCTAAATTAGAAAGGAAGATGTAAAATAGTCTTCTGTTGCAAATGACATGATCTATATAAAGATAATCCTAAAGACTCCGCCAAAAAAAACTGTTAGGACTAAGAAACAATTTCATTAAGGTTTCAGTATACAAAAGCAACATACAAAAAACTAGTAATATTTCTATACACTAACTGAAACTATTTGAAAAATAAATGTTTTAAAATCCCATTTAGAATAGCATCAAAAATAAAATATTTGGAAATAAATTTAAACAAGAAGGTGAAAGATCTGTACACTGAAAACTATAAAACTTTGATAAGGAAAATTGAAGAAGATGCAAATAAATAAAAAGATATTCTGTGTTCATGATTTGGAAAAATTGATATTAAAATGTGAACACTATTCAAAGCAATCTAGACTCATTGCAATCCACACCAGAATTTCAATGACATTTTTCACAGAAATAGAAAAAAGATTCTAAAATTTTTATGGATCCACAAAAGACCCCTAATAAGCTAGAGCACTCTTGGGCAAGAAGAACAAAGCTGGGGGTATTACACTTCCTGATTTCCAATTATGTTACAAAGCTATAGTAATCAAAACAGTATAGTACTGGGATAAAAATTAGACATATAGATCAATGGAGTAGAATAGAGAGCTTAGAAATAAACCCACACATATGTGGTCAACTAATTTTCCACAAAGATGTCCAGAAAAAACAATGGAGAAAATACAATGTTTTCAATAAATGATGTTAGGAAAACTGAACATCCACATGCAAAAGAATGAAATTAGACACTTATCCTACACCACATAGAAAAATCAACTCAAAATGGAGTAAATAATTAAACTTAAGACCCAAACCCTTCAACTTCTAATAGAAAATACAAGCGAAAATCTCCTTGATATTAGTTCTGCCTATATATATTTTTTTGGTTATGACCCAAAAGTTTCAGGCAACAAAAGCAAAAATAATAAATGGTACTACAAAACACTAAAACATGTTTACACAGCAAAGAAAACAATCCAGAAAATGAAAAGGTGACCTACAGAATGGGGGAAAATACTTGCAAACCAATTATCTAATAAGGAGTTCATATTCAAAATATGCTGTAGCCCCTAAACCCCCATCCACAGTTTCAATTTCCATAGTTTCAGTTACCCATGGTTGATGGCAGTCTGAAAATATTAAATGGAAAATTCTCAAAATAAACAGTTTACAAGTTTTAAATTAGCATGATGACATCTCACTCTGACCTGCTCCATCCTGTCTGGGATGTGAATCATCTTTTTGTCCAACATATCCATACCGTATATGATATTCATCCTTTAATCATCCACATGGCCTGCTCCTGACATCTGACCAGCAACATCTTCATGGCTCGAAGATCAGCAACACCCACAGCAGATGATCCTCTTTCTGACATATCATCAGAAGGTCAATAGTAGCCTAATGCTGCATCACAATGTCTGCATTATTTACTTCACTTCTTCTCATTAGGCAGGCATTTTATCATCTCACATCATCATAAGAAGGGTGAGTGCAGTACAATAAAATATGGGCCAGCCATGTTGGCTCACACTTGTAATCCCAGCACTTTGGGAGGCTGAGGTGGGTGGATCACTTGAGCCCAGGAGTTCTAGACCAGCCTGGCCAACATGGCAAAACCCTGTCTCTATGGAAAACACAAAAATTAGCCAGGCATTGTGGCACATGCCTGTAATGCTAGCTACTTAGGAGGCAAAGGTGGGAGGATCACTTGAACCCAGGAGGCAGAGGTTTCAATGAGCCCAGATCATGCCACTGCCCTCCAGCCTGAGTGACAGAGTGACTCTATCAAAAAAAAAAAATTTAGAGACCATATTCACATAATTTTAATTACAGTGTATTGTTATAACTGTTCTACTTTACTGTTAGCTATTGTTGTTCATCTCTTACTGTCCCTAATTTATAAATCAACTTGTATGGTAAGCATGTATGCATAGAGAAAAAAGCATAGCATATATAGGGTGTTGCGGGAAGTCAGGGACTCCGAATGGAGGGACTGGCTGAAGCCATGGCGGAAGAACATAAGATTTCATGGACATTTATTAGTTCCCCAAATTAATACTTTTATAATTTCTTATGCCTGTCTTTACTGTAATCTCTGAACATAAATTGTGAAGATTTCGTGGGCACTTATCACTTCCCCAATCAATACTCTTGTGATTTCCTATGCCTGTCTTTAATCTCTTAATCCCATCATCTTCATAAGCGGAGGATGTATGTCGCCTCAGGACCCTGTGATGATTGCATTAACTGCACAAATTGTTTGTAGAGCATGTGTGTTTGAACAATATCAAATCTGGGCTCCTTAAAAGCAGGATAACAGCCATTTTCAGGGAACAATAGCAATAACCTTGAAGTCTGGCTGCCTGTGGGCCGGGCAGGACAGAGCCATATTTCTCTTATTACCGAAAATGGGTAAGAGAACTATCGCTGAATTCTTTCCCAAGTAAGGAATATTAATAATTAACAGCCCTGGGAAAAGAATGCATTCCCAAGGCAGAACCTCTAAAATGGCCACCCTGGAGGTATCTGCCTTATGCAGATGTAGATAGGGTTGAAACATGCCCAAGTCTCCTACAGCGCCCCCAGGCTTGCTAGGATTAGGAAATTCCAGCCTGGCGAATTCTAGTCAGACCAGTTCTCTGCTCTTGAACCCTGACAATGCATGCACAGCAGGACATGGAAGTTCATTAGTGATTCTAGTTTCACCCTGACCTTCTGCCTTGTGATCTTTTGTCACCCTTGAAGCATGTGGTCTCTGTGACCCACACCCTATTCATGCACTCCCTCCCTTTTGAAAATTGCTAATAAAAACTTGCTGGTTTGACGGCTCAGGGGGCATCACGGAACCTGCCAACATGTGATGTCACCCCGGACACCCAGCTCTAAAATTTCTCTCTTTTGTCCTCTTTCCCTTTATTTCTCAGAAGAGCCAACACTTAGGGAAAATAGAAAAGAACTCATGTGAGTTATCAGGGGCAGGTTCCCCCAATAAGGGTTTGGTACTATCTGCTGTTTCATGTATCCACTATAGGTACTGGAAGATATATCCCCCAGAAAAGTAGAGATTACTTTATATAGAACATATACAACCCAATAGCAAACAAAACAAATAGCCCAATAAAAAAGTAGGCAAAGGAGCTGAATAGACATTTTTCCAAAAACAGCCATGCAAATGGCCAACAGGAATATAAAAATATGCTCAGTGTTACTAATCTTCAGGAAAATGCAAATTAAAACAACAACGAGATATTTCATAGCATTCAATAAGACGGTTATTATCAAAAGGCAAAAGATAACAAGTGTTGGTGAGGGTATGGAGAAAAGGGACTCCTTGTACACTGTTGGTGGGAATTTAAATTGAATCAGCCATTATGGAAAACAGTATGAAAATTTTTCAAAAAATTAAAAATGCAATTACCATATGATTCAGCAACCCCACTTCTGGGTATATACCCAAAGGAAATAAAATGATTGTCTCAAACAGATCTATGCACTCTCACAGTCATAGCAGCATTGTTCATGATCGCTAAGATACAGAAGCAACCTAACTGTCCATCACAAATGAATGAATAGAGAAAATGTAGCATATTTATATATATATATAATGAAACATTATTTTGTCTTACAAAAGAGGGAAATCTTTCCATTTACAACACAGTGGATGAACCAGGACATCATGCTAATTTAAATAAGCCAGACATAGAAAGACAAATAAATATTGCATGATCTCATATGTGAAATATAAAAACGAATAACTAAATAAACTTATCACCTCACCTCTTTCCTATTTTTGTGTCTGTGGTAAAGACTTCAGATCTATCTATTCTTTTAGCAAATTTCAAGTATACAACACCTTATTATTAATTTATATTCAACATGCCACACACTAGGTATCCAAAACTTATTTATCTTAAAGGTTGCATCTTTTGACCACCATTTCACACTGCACAGAAAAAATAGGTATGAGGTGAGCTGATGGATATGGTAGTTAGTTTTATGAGGTAAGAATTTCACAATACATAAGTATATCAATGCATTATATCATATATTTCAAATATATACAATTTTGTCAATTATACCTCAATAAAGCTGGAAAAAACAAATCTAATAACTCCACTTAAACAATGTTCAGCTTCAACAACTTTGTTTGCCAAAAAATTTTGTTAAAAGGTTTTACAATAATAATCATCTTCTTTAAAAGGAGCACTGAAACTCAGAAGATTAATATAGATGTACATAAAATAATGTCAATTTCTTAAATTACAGAGCATTTGGTTTTTAAAACAAGAGTTGTGATTTCTATTTTGATTGGGGCTCTGGTAGTCAGCCAGATTCATTTGCTGCCTAAATTACTCTCAGATTGTTAACAGAAGTTTTTTCTGCAGCTGCAATAACTCATCCAGGCTGTTACAGAACTATGTAACTCACTGCAGGCAGAACTTCCTAAATGTCAACTTAGGAACCACAGAGGTTTCATGGATCTATATGAAGCTTTAGCACCATCCTGGGTTTTGAACACAGATGCTCCACAGACCTGTGACTGTATTTACAGTAGCATAATGATTCAGTTGCTATCTTCGGTCTAATCTCCAGACTCTAAATATGCCACCAATGCCCCTGTTCACTACTTATGTGCTAGACTTGCCCACCTTGTCTCATGCCTACTTTTAACTACTCTTCTTTATGCTTCTCTCCATAATTTTGTGCTAGGCAGTCACCTCCACTGGAAATATTTAGAAAGAGCCAAAAATATATTTAAATGTAAGAAATGCAAGGAGGAATGCACACTCAAGGAGGAATGATGAGGAAATGAGGAGGGATACAAATAATTCACAGGGTACTAAATATTTTTTGATCTTCCAATTTCCCTCTGTGGTACATTTCCGTATTCATCCTCAACTTGAGCTTCTAAGATGATAAGGCAATAGCAATTCATATCCCTAGATTATCCACAGATAAAATAGACTGTAGCAGCTGCTGCCCTCTGCCCAGGTCCCCCTTCAGTCTTTGAGGATGTAGTCCCTCAGCTGCATAGAGTGCTATGACAGTCCTCAATGGTCACCTCTGTCTCTTGAAATTGCCTGTTGGTAGAGAGAGCTGCCTCTCTTGATGTCACAATCCTTTCCTCAGGGAAATCTGTTTCCAATGCCTGTTGAGGAAGCTTGGCCCCTCACTCACTCAGGTGTGGCTTTCAAAGACAGCTATGAGGGGGAATTCTCTTAATGGGCAGGGCTTCACGCACTACACTTGGTCATCTAATTCAAGTAGAAAGAGATGCAGCCTCAGCCTCAGTTTGGAATATACGCAGATGTGTGGCTGCTGAATGGCACAGACAGATCATCAGAGGCCTAGTGGGAGAGAAATTCGGAGATCATAGGCAAGGATATCTGGAGTGGTGCTGTGTAGATGACACTACGGGAGAAGACAAAATGTGGGAAGATCTTTCAGTTGCAGGTTAACACCCACCAGAAATCATCTATTTTGAAAGAAGCACTAGACAGCCAAGTAGACGGAATGACTCAGCCACTCGATACCAGCCAGCTTCTGTCATTGGCCATTCCAGTGCTGCTGAAATGAACACATGAAAGGGGTAGCTTTAGTGTCAGAGATGTTAGGTTATGCTCGGGCCCAACAGCGTGGGTTCCCACTCCTCAGAGCTGGTCTAGCTCCGGGTGCTGCCAAATGGCAAACTTGCCAGCAACAACGAGGTCATCTTCATCCCCAATATTGCATCATTTCTTGAGGAGACCATCCCATCACTAAGTGGCAAGTTCACCACAGTCTACTTCTTTCATCTTGCAAGGGTCAGCGGTTCATTTTGACAGTAACAAACAAATTCTGAACGTGATTTTGCTTTTTCTGCCCCCATGGTTTCAGCCAACACCATATCTGAATGCTTACAGAGTGTCAGATCCAACAACAGCAGTTTCACTTGTAATTATGTCAGGCTGAGAGACAAACCTTAAAACCAAGCAGGTCTATCGGTGGGTCCGTAACGACGGGATCTGCTGGTCCTATCACATGCCACAGCACTCTGTCGCACAACCTGATGGAGTGCCGAAATAGCCTGCTGAAACACAATGGAGGAGTAGGCCCAGACATGCTTCCCTGTGAGAATGAGACAGCACCCTCCACACAACATACTCCACAGTACAGGACATAGCATCTATCCTGAACCAATGAGCATTTGCCAGCTCTGGGTTCCCGATAAACAGAATACATAGATGAGTAACCCAAGTCAAGAGTGGCCTCTGTTACCAACATTCTCAATGACCCACTTGAGGATTTGTGCTTCTTGTTCCTGCAACTCTGGGGTCTGTGGGTTTGAAGATCTTGGTTCCCGAAGGAAGAACATTTCTGCCACGAACACATCATCATTTCCCTTGAATCTAAGTTGTGGTAGCTTCCTGAACACATTAAATTTCTCATGGCAAACGACCAAAAGAAAAGGAGTCACCATCCTAACAGAGGTAGTGGGTTCTGGCCCTCCTTTATCCCCCACCTCAGGAGGAGGAGCTGCTGCTACACGAAGGAATTTGCTGGCAACATACCTTTGGAAAGTCCTTGACCAATTGTTTTGGTAAATGGACAAGTGCGGCAGCCCCAGCCTGAGGCAGGTGTAGTACCCAGGATTTCATGCCAGTAGATGACCCATCTAGAAGAGCAGTGGTAGTATCTGAGGGTGAGTGGAATCTAGGATGGACAGTAGAAGAGTAATTGTGGGTCTTGAGACCAACTGCAGTGGTCAGGCCTGTAATTTTCCTTGAGGATCCTCACTGGAATCCTTGGAGAGGCTGCCCCAACATTTATATAAAGAAGCAGAACAAGTACAGCAGGGAATGAACGATAGTAGACACAGCTGAGCTGCCCAGATTCTCCTGCAGGATTGAAGGGCCTGTTCCTTCCCTTTCTCCTCCCGGCACTGGTAGGCACCAGCCCAGAGACGTGCAGTGTACTCTGAGTGCCTCAAGTTTGGGGCTTGACTTACAGTGCCATGGTGCTTAACACACTTGAAGAGATGATGAATGATTCTGTGACTGAGTGACTGTTTTAATTATAGCATAGCAGGGTGTTGACTCTTCTTTTTGGCTTTGAGACAGTGTACTTGTTCAAGTCATGAAATCACCTGTTTTCAGAATCACTAAGAGTTGGTCCAAGATAACTTAGTTGACTCAAACACTACATTAATCATGTTATGTGACCTATGAAATAGTCTGCTGGAAAGCAAATTATGTCATTTCATTAAATCATCTTATCAAGGATGACAACAAAACCCATGAAATAAGCCATTTTTTCTTAATTTCTCCCATAGATTTTGTATTATTCATAAACTAATTCTTAGGAAAGTATTTTAATTTGGGTACAAAAATTAGTATATATTAAGATACAATGGATTTTATGTTATGATTGGAAAGTCATATTCATCTGAACACATTTAGGTAGCAGTTGTAGGATCTTATGTAAGTTTCTGAACTTTTCTGTATTTTAATTTCTGTGCCTTATTTGTTAAATATACCTTCCTTTTTAGGGTTGATGTGAAAATTATGAGTCAGTAAGGCACTGAAAATGTGCTTGACAGAGAATAAGCAGTCAAGTTATTATTATTTTTGAATGCCCATCATATGTCAGAGACAATAAGAAGGTTTCACTTGGATAATTGCTTGTACACACATCATCTCATTTAATCCACACAATAACCCTAATGTATAGCTGTTCTTCATGTTACTTATGAGGAAAATGAGGGCCAGAAAAATGGAGCAATCGGCTCAAGGTCACACAGCTAGATAGTGGCCATGCTAAGGCAGCAAAGATCAAAGCTAGAAGAAACAATCCTGTAGGTGCCTTCGCATTTCTTCACAGCCTTTCTTTTCTCAGCTTTATTACGAATCTTTCCATCTGGCCCTGTCATCTGCTTAGCCTATTCTCCAGACGTCAAGAGATTAGATCTAAATCTCAGCAGTCTTGTCCTTGATGCAATAGAGAGCTGAAATCCTCTCTTAGAATACATATTAATATAGGCCAGGCGCAGTGACTCAAGCCTGTAATCCCAGCACTTTGGGAAGCCGAGTGGGGAGGATCATGAGGTCAGGCGATCAAGATGATCCTGGCTAACATGGTGAAACCCCGTCTCTAGTAAAATTACAAAGAATTAACCGGGCGTGGCGGTGGGCACCTGTAGTCCCAGCTACTCGGAAGGCTGAGGCAGGAGAATGGTGTGAACCCGGGAGGTGGACCTTGCAGTGAGCTGAGATCATGCCGCTGCACTCCAGCCTGGGTGGCAGAGTGAGGCTCCTTCTCAAAAAAAAAAAGAAAAGAAAAAAAAAGAAAAAAAACAAAGAAAAGAAAAGAAAAGAAAAGAAAAGAAAAGAAAAGAAAAGAAAAGAGAAAGAATACACACAATATAAAGCTTGATTCTTCCAGCAGCCCTGGGAGCCAGCTCTAAGTTTGCTGATGAAATACCTGTTCCAGCTTACCCCTGAAATATTGCTCTCTGAATATTTTTTGTTGGATTCAAAGACGTTTGCATGCTTTTATCCATTCAATAACAAAATTTTCTGCAAATCCACCTGAGATATAGAATATATGCATGTGGATTTTTTATTGAAAGCAAGTTTACTGCTCTATCCTTCCGTTTTTCTTCAAAGTATCAAAGTATCAAGTGTACTGAAGTTTGTTACCTCAGTGTTGAATGCCATTTTTTTTGTTGTTTGTTTTTTTGAGATGGAGCCTCAGTGTTGAATGCCATTTTTTTTGTTGTTTGTTTTTTTGAGACGGAGCCTCGCTGTGTCACCCAGGCTGGAGTGCAGTGGCGTGATCTCAGCTCACTGCAACCTCCACCTCTTGAGTTCAAGCGATTCTGTTTCCTCACCCTCCCAAGTAGCTGAGACTACAGGCACTCACTGTCATACCCGGCTAATTTTTGTGTTTTTAGTAGACATGGGGTTTCACCATATTGGTCAGGCTGGTCTTGAACTCCTGACCTGAACTGATCCACCCACCCTGGCCTCCCAAAGTGCTGGGATTACAGGCGTGAGCCCCTTGCCTGGCCCATTTTTATATCATAAAATAAAGCTACATATTTATTTACCTATACTTTTCAAAGTATTGTCGCAGAGTTATTGTATCTAAAGCAAGACTTAACTTTCAACGTTCAAGTACATCATTCACTACATTGTACTTATTTAACATTATATCACCATTGGTTCATATTGGTTTTCCTCCTTTGAACTGAGTCAAACATTAACAGTAAAAGTTGTCTTTTGATAAAACTTTTAAGCACACTAAATAGGAAATTTATAATTAATCTAAGTTATAGATCTGTTAAAATATGTTTTTAAAGGTATATTTCAAGTTTTTTATCAGAAAATATAGCAATCAATGAGAGATATCTAGTGCCCTTTTATTAATAGAAAATGGCTGAAGCTTAGTCATCGGTCTTGGAAAATCACAAATAATTTTTTGAAAACCGCATACAGATAATAATGAATGTCTACATTTATAAGAAAGTAGAATAATGTTTTGTTATGTCATCATCTATTAGAAACATGTAACTTTTTAAACTACAATAACTATAGGTCCATGGACTGAGTTGAATTATTTCATTAGAAAATAATTTTAGAAGAAAGCCAATTCAATTATCAACATAAAATATTGTGAAATGGAGTTAATATCTTACTTGTAATACTTCTAGACTTTTTAAAAGGACTAATATTAAAAGAGAAAGAGAGAGAGAGAAGCTTGATTAGCCATTAGGGAAATGCAAATATAAACCAAAATTAGATACCACTTTGCACCGAGTGTAAAGTGAATGGCTACAGTAGAAAAGACAGATAATCACAAGTACTGGTGAGGATGTGGTGAGAGCGGACCCTTCATGTTCTGCTGGTGTGTATATAAAATGTGCAGCTTCTTTGGAAAACAGGCTGGCAGTTCCCCACACAGTTAGACAGAGTTACCATATGATCAAGCAATTTCACTCCTCAGTGAATACCCAAGAAAAATGAAAACAGGTGTCCACACAAAAGTCTGTACACAAATGTATACAGCAGCATGATTCACATAGCCCCAGAGTGGAGTCAACCCAAATGTCTGCCTGATGAAGGGACAAACAAATGCCACCATTCATACAGTGGAACACCGTTCATACAGCGGAACACCGTTCATACAGCGGAACACCGTTCATACAGCGGAACACCGTTCATACAGCGGAACACCGTTCATACAGTGGAACACCGTTCATACAGTGGAACACCGTTCATACAATGGAACACCGTTCATACAATGGAACACCGTTCATACAGTGGAACACCGTTCATACAATGGAACACCATTCATACAATGGAACACTATTCAGCAATAGAAAGGAGTTCAGTACAGATATGCGTTACAACGTGAAGGAATTTTGAAATCATGTTAAGTGAAAGAAGACAGTCACCAAGGATGGCTGTATGATTCCATTTATAACAAGTGTCCAGAACAGGCAAATTTATAGAGACAGAAGCTAGATAGGTGATTACCTAAGGCTGGGGAAATGGGGAGATTCAGGAGCCCTGACTGAGTGTAGAATTTATTTTAGAGATCATAAAGAGTGTTTTAAAAGTGATTGTGATGATGGCTGTACAACTCCGTAAATATGCTAAAAACAATTAAATTGTATTTTATAAGTGGGTAACTTTTGTGGTGTGAAGATTATATCTCAACAAAGTTGTTTAAAAAAGAGAAACAGTGAAGTGTGTCACACTTAAATGAAAAAATCTTCATTTCCCTCCAGATTTATTTTAAAATCTTGCCAAAGTATAGTGTATGTAATAAATTGAACCATGAATAGTACTGGATTTTAATCATACTTTACTAACTCTTAATCAAAATATATGCTAGATTAATACTGTTCAATTTATAATTACTCTGCATGGGCTTTTGAATAGTACTAAATTACTCTAGGTATGAAAAGTCTTTGAAATGAATATTCCACTTATAGAAATATATCCTTCAGAAATAATTAACCACATGTATAATTATTTCACTTCAAGAATGTTCACTAATAATGTTTCTGATAATAAAAATTTAGGACAATCAAAATGCCCAACATTAAGTATTAGTTTAGATAACTTCACATTATTTAAAGATTCAATAAGAGATTTTTTTTAAAAAAGCTATGAATGTACCTATTGAATTGAAAATGCTTCTAATATAGAGTGTAATGACTAAAACAGTTTTAAATGAGCATGTACAGTGTAATCATTTTTCTTAAAGATATCCAGGGAAAGTTGTCTATTAATAGTAATGGTTGTCTCTGGGCAGTGTGAGCATACGCTTATGGTGTGTCTCCTTTTATTCATCTATACTTACAAGTCTTTCCTATAATGAGTATCTATTGATTTGGTAACATGTAAGATATTTTTAATTTTAAAAAGTAACCAAATCTCATTTTACGGTTAACAGCAAGCAGCACAAAGTACTGTGTCGCTCCGTGAATATTTCACCAGAAGGGCTAACTCACATTACCCTGGAAGGAAGACAGTAAGAAAGGGTGAGCCTGATGGAATAGAGAGAGAGGCTGAGGAGTAGTTCTATCTGCTTGTTTTTCCACGGTGACAGTGGAATATTCATCACAGATGGATGAGACTTAACATCGCTCAGACTATCATTAGCTGTTTTCATCAATCACTCTCCAATTACTGCTAATCCTCTACCATCCTCATCCTGCGGGAAAAAAAAAAATGACAGACTCTATGTATCAAGCAAGGTTCCCAGGTACAAGCAACAAGAAAAAAAAAAAAAGAAGTTGGCCATTTTAAGATAAACGAATCAACTGGAAGTATGTAGAGGGCTCAGAAAACAAAGGGGAAGTAGGGGAACCTGCTTAAACAACCAGTAAGAAGCAAAGAAGTTCTAGAAACCAAGTTGCAACAAATTCCTAGATGGAATGTACTTAGGCCCAGGCAAGAAGGGTCATTGCCCCGGCTCTGGGTTTTAAAGAAACTCTGGTCCTGTGGCCTTGTCCCTGAGGCAACAGTCTATGAAGTTGAGGATACATGTTACCCAGAGCCCAAGCCCTGCCTTGAGACCATGTTGGGACACATATGACCCCAGAATTGTTTGCACAAGTAGTCCTGAACCCACTTCAAAGCCTATGCAGTCCTCTTCACAGACTCCACCCACTCAAATAGAAAGTGCATACAGGCAGACCTAGGTAAAGAGTAGCCAACGTGTAGCTTTCTCTTGGGGATTATGGATGAAGCTTAGATCTATAGGTCAGGCTGTCCACTCGTGTAGGCACAAATTTCTTACGGAGCAAAACACAGCCAAGGGTACGAATGTAGGGGAATAGGGCTTGCAGACTAAGACCAAGCCCTGGAGGCCAGTATTACCAAGCTTCTGGAATCCAACATGCAAGCCCAAGGCATTTAAGAATTCTAAACTCAAACCCGGCCACTTGGGTTTTATGAGGGCATATTTTCCAGGGAGTAGAAAAAA